>NW_012145523.1:1284989-1476428 GCF_000956105.1 Propithecus coquereli
AAAAAAAAAAAAAAGAATAGTCAGGACAGACCTCTCTGGGGAGGGGACATATGACTAAGTCCCAAGGAATGAGTGTGAACCAGACTGCACTGACCCAGGTAAGAGCATGCCTGGCAGGTGAGACGGCCGAGGCAGGAGAGAACTGGTCTTTTGAGGGACTGAAAGGAGGCCGGAGGCTAGGCCTGGTGAGCCAGAGAAGAGGGAAATATCTCGGCACCGCCTCTTCTTCTAAATGAGGAAATGGGAGGCACAAAGGTTAGATGCCTCGCCCAAGGCGCCCGACAGGGTAGCAAGGATGAGAACCCAAGTGCTCTGAGTCCTGGTCTAGGGCGCCCCTGCGGCTCTTGCTACCTATGGGCTGGATTAAAGGCAATAGAGGGTGGCCTGGGAGGCTCGGGCGAGCAGAAGGAGGGCAGGAAGACTTGTTCTCATAATGGGAATCTAGACTTCCCAGGAAGTCTTCCTAGGCATGGTGGGGGAAGCCCTGGGAAGTGTCTGCTAAGGAGGGAGCCGGCAGGGATTCCATGGGAAACAGAATGGACAAGCAGATGAGGGAGCAGAAGTTGTCCCAAGGCCTGGGAGGGCCGGAGGACAGAGACCCTGAGGGGCAGGATAAGGGCCCTTGGAGGGCCCCTGAGGTTCCCCCTGAGCATCCTGGGCCAGTGGCACATGATGAGACACTGGCTCCTTGGAGCGCCCCGTGCGCTCTGTTAATTACCAGTGTGACTGTCATGGGGAGGTTTCCCTTGCTCCCCTTTGGAAAAATAAACAAGAAACTCTGATTGGATAAATCTAACCACCAGGACTGTATGAGACAATCTTTAGTCACAAAGTGACGAGGCTGTGGCCTGTCCCCCTACCGAAGCAGACAGAACCAGAGTTAGAGACCACTTTCCACTCGTGGGATAGTGCCTGTCCCCCTTTTCCCGCAGACCCCCTTCCCCTCCCACCATCTCCCCACTAGAAGCCAGAAAAAGTTTCCCGCAGCTGCTTTTCGTCACCCCAAGTTTTCGTGAAGTCCGAAGGCGGCTCCCCTGCAGGCCCCTGCCACTGGGATTTGCGGGCGGTGACGCGCCCCGACCCCATCCAGGGAAGCGTGGCGGGTGGAGGAGGGGACAGGCCCGCTCGGGACCGCAGGCCACCCGGGGGCCTCCTCCCCGCGTGCGCGGAGTCCCGGGGTTCGGGCGGAGGCTCTGCGCCACCCCGCGCGCCCGGCCCGGTCCCCCTCGCGGGGCCGGGACGCGGCCTGCACCCCGCCCGCCCGGCGCCCGCCCGCGCGCTGCCTACCGTGGGTCGCTTCCACTCGATGCCCCGAGTTTTGCTGGAGTGGGGTCCCAGCTCCTTGAAGCCCAGGGACGACGGGAGGGCGGGGAAGGCGGGGTCCTGAAAGAGCGTCCCGGCCTCCAGGCACTCGTCCCGCAGCGCCCCGTAGTCCTGGTTGAGGTACTTGACGGCCCTCTCGTGCGAGCCCAGCCCCTCGGCCGCCTCCCGGTCCCTCGCCAGCTTGGCCGCGATGCCCGCCATGGTGCGGTGCCCACGCTGCGCACTGCGAGGTCGGGCGGCTGCGCTGTGCTGGGGCGCGGCCGGGCCCGGTGCGCTCCACGGACTGCCGGCGCTGATTCGCCAGAGGGAAGAGCCCGGCCCGCGGGGTGTGGCCTCGGCCGCTCCGGGCCTGCAGAGCGCCCGCCCGGGACGAGGCCTGCACAGCGCCGGCCGGACCGCCGCCGCCCGGGCCCGTGCTGCCCTCTGCGGACCGCGGCAGGGACGGCGCGGCTGGGCGTTCGCTCGCGCGTCCGGGCGCAAAACGGGTGACGCAAACGCGAACCCCATCGCCAACTTCCCGCCTCCTGGGGAGGAAGGCTGGGATAGTTGTCCCTCTCCAGAAATCACCCGCAGAGTCAGTAGCATCAGGGAGTAAAGTCAAGGAGACTAAACTAGCTACCGTCCACCGGGCCCAACTTTGTGCCGAACGCCGTCCTGCCGGTCATCTCACTTAATGCTCCCGGCGACTCGGTGACGAAGGTGCTGGCATTGTCCCCATCTCACACAGGAGAAAACTGAGCCTCACAGGGGCTAAATGCCATTACTGACGTGGCGCAGCCAGTCACAGGCAGGACAAGGATGCTGAGCCACCCAGGCCTGCTGGAATCCCAGGCCGCAGCTCCCGGTCAGCTGTTTGAGCACAGATAAGGTTGTTAGATTTGGCAGACAGAAAAGCAGTGTTCCCAGTTAAATTAGAATTTCAGGTAAACCGCGGATACTTTTCCAGTATATGCATGTCTCAAATATTGCATGGGCATACCCATATCAAAAAAAGTACAATTCATTGTTTATCTGAAACTCAGATTTAACTGGGACAATTAATTGAGTTACTATTGAGAGAGCTTTTAGAATAGTGCCTGTGCTGGCGACTGTAACGACTCCGTGGGGGAGACAGCACGTGACTCTCAGCTCGCAAGGCGCGTGGGTGTGCGAGTAGCGCAGATGACAGAGATTGCCTCCTCTCCCTCCCTGTGCTCGTGGGGAAGAATTTGAGTTTCAGTGGAAAACTATGCATTGTTCAAAGCAGTGATTCTCAGCTGGAGGCAATTTTGTCAACATCCCAACCCAGGGGACCTTTGGCAATGTCTGGAGACCTTTTTTATTGCCACAACTGGGAGATGTCCTGCTACTGGCCTTTATTGGATAGAAGCCAGGGATGCTGTTAACATCTTACAATGTCCAGGACAGCTCCTCACTTAAAAAAAAATCTAGTCCAAAATGTCAATAATACTGAGGCTGAGAAACCCTGGTTTGGCACGCCTCCCTCCAGGTTATCTGGTTCTAGCCTTTCATTGTTTTTGAGTTATTTTGTAACTCTAAGTTGTTGATAACAATGCAATACAAAATAATTTTTCTGTAGCTATGTGAATGAATTCTGTCCAGTGGAGGTACTACTTTCACCCCTGTGGTGGAGCCAGTTTTTTGTCTACTTGCACATTCGATTTCAATGTTTTCAACTCAACCAGGTGCGGTGGCACACGCCTGTATTCCCAGCACTTTGGGAGGCTGAGGCGGGAGGATCACTTGAGGCCAGGAGTTTGAGGCAGCAATGAGCTATGATAGTGGCCCTGCACTCCAACCTGGTGACAGAGCAAGACCCTGTCTCTAAAAATTTTTTTAAAAAAATTCTTAAATCTATATTAATTATGCTTCTTTGAATTCTCCTTTGAACTGGTTATAACATCTGCCAGGTTGCCTCATCTAATCAATGAGTTAAAGGAAATCTTTAAAATGGGTTCATTTTATATCAATATGAGAATCGTAATTTTACCTTTTTTTTTTAAAAAAAAATTACCTTTACCAATATTCTCCCCACCCCGTCTATTCTTGCCCTTAACCAAATGTCCACGGTTGCCCGTTACTTAGCCCCTGCTTTGCTTGACCAAACTTTCGTCAGGTTTCTCTCTTTCCCACAGGTCCCTGAACTCCGTTTGCCCCCCAACCTGAGCAAGCACAGAAAAGCGGAGTGTTCCCCCTGCCCCCCATCAGCTTCTCCGGGGAATTGGCTGAACACAGCCAGACCCTTTTCCTGTTAGACCTCACTGGTCATTTCCCCTTCCTCGTCCGGCGTCCCTTCCAAACAGAGTCTGCTTATCTCTGCTCGCCCCTCTTTACCCTAGGAAAAAAAAAACAAACCCTTTTTCTGTTTGATTTTGAGATGGTTGCAGATTCTCCCTCTTGCAATGGTCTTTCTCTCTCATGAAAGTCTCTCCCTATCAAAGCCCGGATTTATTTCGATTTGACAGCCTCCATCTCTGTTTTGTAAGTCTGGGCACGATGCCTGATGGACGGGTACCACTGACTGCCATCAGGTTCTGTTTTCTGTACCTGCGAATGAGACGGGGACCCAGGTTCCACTGTGAAATGGTTAGCACTGTGGACTCTGAATCCAGAGATGGGGACACAGGCATTTGTTTCTAGCTCATGGGTTTCTGGTGCAAGGGTTTTATGACACCATCACAACTAAGAACAGAGGACAGAGACAGCCCTTCCCTGGAAACTGTTAATTTGTTCCACCCTGATTGCTTCTGAGATCTGGGCTCCTGGGAGAAAGCTTGTCCACCTGCCCAGTGTGGCAGAGCTCAGCCTTCTCCTGCTAATCTCCTCAAGGACAGCTCATCTCTGTAGAAGTGCCTCTTCCTGGGCAGGTGGAGGTGGTTTCCCTCCCAAGTCCTTTTAGCAACAAACGGGCAGACTGGATCTACCATTCCAGTCTAATCAGAAGCTTCATGCAGCCCTGAGGCAGAGAACCTCCTGGCTCACCCTGAACTTCCTTTTCCCTAGCGGGGCAACACCCTGTTGGTGCAGCCCTGGCAGCTGACCTTGCCAGACTTCTAGGACACACTGTGCACATAGGACTCCGTTCGCCCAGGGCCTTAGGCTGTCCTGTCACCAAAATTTATTTGCAAACACACACAATGGTTACTGCCCCCATCATTTGGACAAGGTCCAGTTTTTAAACCTGAGCAAATACTGCTCTTTGTATTATACTTCCCAGAGCCTCTCACACTTTGTTATCTCAGCAGACCCAGCAGAGTCTCCTCTTTCTCTGACCACACAATCCCTTTCACAGGAACACACGGGCACAGACAGACACACACTCCATTGGCACCACTGTGGAAAAGTGGAAAACCTTCCTAGTGAGTGAGGGTGAGTCATCCAGCCACAAGGGTGGGGGTGCGTCAGAAGCATCTGGGTTTATCCAAAACTGCCTGGGCTTGGGCCACGATTGTAAGCAAATGATAGCGGGAAGTGGGGAGGGGGGCGTGGAGAGAGAGAGAGGGAATGAGTAAGAGAATAAGAATGTGTGTTTGTCTCAGAGGGCCACAGCAAGGGCTCTTTTTGTAGCATTTTTCTTTAGATTATTTTCTCCAGGCAAATATAAAACGTAGCTATACCAACTCCATGACCCTGGATGTTTGAGCTGTATCAGAGGCACAATCTGGCCAGGAGCGATGGCTCATGCCTATAATCCTAGCACTCTGGGAGGCCGAGGCGGGAGGATCCCTTGAGGTCAGGAGTTTGAGACCAGCCTGAGCAAGAGCAAGACCCCCATCTCCACTAAAAATAGAAAAATTAGCTGGACATGGTGGCATGTGCCTGTAGTCCCAGCTACTCGGGAGGCTGAGGCAGGAGGATCGCTTGAGCCCAGGAGTTGGAGGTTGCTGTGAGCTAGGCTGGTGCCACAGCACTCTAGCCTGGGCAACAGAGTGAGACTGTCTCAAAAAAAAAAAAAAAAGAAAGGGCACACTCTGCAGGTTCTAGGCATATTAATCAAAGCTTCCTTTTTAATTTTGCACGTGCATGGCCAGGCCCCGAGCTTTACACACATTTGCATGCTTCATCTTCGCAGCTGGTCTAGAGAGATCTTATCCCCTCATTTCATGGATGAGGAAAGGGGAGGCCCAGTGAAGCAGCGGCAGCTGGTGTGTGCGGAGCCCGCCTGGCTCCAAATCCTGGGACCACAGTCCTCTCGGCTCTCTCCTCAGCTTAGGGGGGCAGAGGGAACGCAGACCCAGGCTGCAGAAAAGCCTGTGTCTTCTTCCCCTCCCAGTTCCAGGTCTGTGATCTGAATCCAAAGGAGATCAGAGAGAATATAAATTCCACAGCGTTGTGAAAAACAGTTTGTCTGAAAGGAGGTTTCTTTCTCTTTTGGAGCAGTTACAGCGTTTACTCTTTCCTTATGACTAAAGCGTGGTTATTGGACAGGCCTATTAGCCCTTGGCAGGAAGGCGGTTTCCAGAGGGATTCCAGGGGCTGAAGAAGGTGGGAGGTGCTGAGTATAGGAGAGAGGAAAACTCCAGAAAGCAAGCTTCCAATAGCCAGACAGTCTCCTGGCACTTTGTTTCTTTTCCCAGTCTATGGGAGCTTAGGGTGTCACATCCCTCCTTCGCCAAGAGGCGAGAGCAGCAACTGCTGCCCCTCCCCTAGCAAATGCTATCTCTGGGAGGGTTTTTCATAGCAGGGGTCCCCTAATAATAACTTCACTAATATAAATTATATCTTTTATTTGCAAGGAGTTCCTTGCAATTTTCAAAATGCTAACCACCAGTCCTCTCATCTCTTAAGATGCGGAAATAATATCAACTTTGCACAGTTCACAGAGTTGTTTTAAGTGTCCAACCACAGTGTATGTGGAATTGTTTGGGGGAACTGTACCACCTTAGGTGCTATCATTGTTGTCATCAACCACAGCAGGGAATCTTCTAAACGCACACCAATGCTTGACCCGTGGCAGCAAATCCTCTACTGTTAGGCTTCCTGATAGAGGAAACTGATACAGAGAAACATGCTTTTCTCCACTCCACGGGAAGTGATAAACTCAAACGTCAGCCCTTCAGGGTGCCGGGAGAGATGTTGGCCCCACACATAATTTCCATCAGCAGTAGCCCCAAGACCTCAAATAAATATGTGTCTAAGCAAGAACAGGGTGCTCACTAAGCAAAAACAGCCTCAAGACAAGCCCCCACCTCCATACCCCAAACTCCATCTACCATCCACATTTTTTCATCCCTAAGTCCCTCCCACGTAGAAATTCTAGAACCCTGCCCCAGATGTATGCTCAAGTTCATGTGGTAAGAAGGCCAAGAATGCCACTCAGCCTTCCCGAGTCTGCAGCCTTGGGGGTCAGTGCTAGGGCCGCTCAGCGTGCGAACCCAGAGAGTATGTACAGGATGGAATGCGGTTGATGGAAAACTCAGACAGTGACCCTAAGGCCTGTGAAACAACAGCCGCAGGAGTCTGGACAGTCCAGAGGTTGTAAATCTAACTCTGACCACAGATGGTTGCGGAACCAGTTACTGTTCAGAAAAAAATTCGCCCTCCCCGAACTTCCATCCAGACCTCCTACTTCCTGGCGTGGACGCGCTTTTCGGCCTCCACCCGTCTGCACCCAGATGCTCAAATAAACGGCATTTTGCTACACCTGAGGCTTCCTGTGTCTCCCTCTCGGCTCCGGACCTAACGGCCAGTGTTTCGTTTTCCCCAACGCACCCGCCATGCCGCAGCCAGTTTCCCCAGAAACAGTTCTCTAAGTGTGAGAGTCACCGTGCTTTTTAAAATTGTGATTTAGGTAACCGCATTCTGAGAAACACGGCTCTATCCGATCTCTTTGTTTCGTTATTTCACCCAATTCCAGTCCTTTCCTCAGTCAGCCAACGGACAGGCTTGTTACCGGGAGTGACACTGATATTCCAAACCGCTGCGGCACCAGACACTGGGCCACCGGAAGGGAAGGTGGTGCTGGCCCCGGGACAGGAAGCCTGGGCCGTGTTAGCCATCAGTCATGTGGCGGGTGGGACGGGTGAGGGGGTATGGGGGTTGCTGAGAAGGGGCCGGGGGGCCGGTGTGCTGGAACAGTGAGGGGGCAGGGGACAGCCAACTCCCAGTCCCACTGGTGACATATGACAGCCACTCGCCTGCTCACACTGGGGTTGCCACCTTTCCCCAGCACTCTGCTACATCTGCTTTATGACAGCACAGGTGCGCTTCTGCATTCTTTCCCTCTGTGCAATGCTGTGTTCTACCTGGGGACAGCCACTATTCTCCTGTTGCTGGTGGTGACCTCCTCCCTCCTTCCAGGCACAGGGCTGAGCCCAGAGACACCTGTCATGGCTGTGGTCCAACGTATCCGGGGCCTAGATTCCAGGCACCCTTCTCGTTCCCTTTTCCTCAGCTGCGGCCCCGTGGGTCTTCCGTCAGTGACTCAGTGGCAACACTAAGAACTTGAATGTGGACCTGAGGCCGGTGTCTCAGCCTTCCTAGGCCTCAGTTTCTCCATTTGTAAATTAGGGATAAATATATCATGGCGCTGACAAGAGTGCCTGGTGCTTTCAGGTGGAGGGGGACTTAGTATACAACAGCTTGCGCTGCTGATCGATTCGAGGGAGGCCCTGGGCTTTCCTTCTGCAGAGAGAGGCCCTGGGTGCGCTGGAACTGCCGAGGTGTTTCACAGTTCCAGATCCGAATCACAGAATCTCAGGGCTTAATAGAACCTTAGAAGCCTTCTAGTTCAATGTTTACCAAACTTGACTCGGCAAAACATAAGTTCCATGAGATGTTCGTGGGAGAATCTGTGGTATGTGTGGATGTGAGTGTATGGTTCTTACTGACCAGATAAATTTGGGAAACGTTTCATATTATGCTCCTCTCTCGATGAGTCATAATGTATATTTTTATATTAAAGGCTCTCACAAGTCCTGTAGCAAAGAATTCTGTTTAATCGAGTGTGTCAGTTCGGGTCCTCTGAGGGGCAAATGCCCAAAGTTAGAAGTGTAAGAGACTTATTTGGGGTAACACCCGTAAAAATAAAGGGGAGAGGGAGCAGGAAGAGATAGGGAGAGCCTCAGACCACAACGTAGGTCTTACACCTGTGAAAAGAGAGGGAGAAGGAAAGATGCCGTGGTGGGAGCCTCAGACCGCAGCGCCACGCTGAGAAAGCCTTGGCCGATCCGGTGGAGACTCGGAGCAGGGCTGGCCCAATGGAGGTCTGCGCTGGGTGGAGGAGGCCAGCCCAGGACCTCTGCTGGGTTGTCACTGGCTGGAGCAGCCTGGGGAGAACACATCCTCGTCTCAAATGCTTTGTGTATATTTACTAATTTAATCCTCACTTGCCATTATTTCTACATTTACAGATGAGGAAAGTGACACACCGACAGATTTGGTGACTTGCCAAAGGTCATCTACCAGTGAGCAGTGGAGTTGAAATTTGAATCAAAGCTGCATTTGGGAACCTCCGCCTTAGACGGAACAAAGGGGGAGAAAATGAACATTCTGATCTGTATTTGTGAGCACACTGCAAACAGCAGTGGCCACAGTTACTGCTGACTTTCGGATTCTAAATTTAGCGAAGGCTTCTCTGTTCTTACCTCTGTGTCCCGCAGCTGCCTCTGACGCCGTTGCCCATCCCTTCCCTCTGCTTCCACGGACACCTCCCTCTCCTGGTTTTCCTCCCACCTTCCTGGCTGTTCTTTCTCAATCTTCTTCACCACATCCTCTTCCTCTGCCTGTACCTTTGTGTGGATTATGGAGCTTTTCCTGCTGCAAAACCTGCCTGGTTCAATGACTCCTGTGCTTCTAACTTCCAGTGAGAAGGGCCGCTGGTAACTGCAGCCAGTGCTTGGGGTAGAATAACCAGGATGCTTCCACTGGGTGAGGCTTCTTTCCCCTCTGTCTTTTCTCTTCTCTTCTCTTCTTCATACAGATACAGAGAATACTTTTCTTTTTCTTAATTTTTTTTTTTTTTTTTTTTTTAGAGACAGGGTGTCATGCTGTCATCTAGGCTAGAGTGCCATGGCATCATCATAGCTCACTGCAGCCTCGAACTCCTGGGCTCAAGTGATCCTTCCACTTCAGCCTCTTGAGTAGCTAGGACTATGGGTGCGTGCCACCATGACCAGCTAATTTTTAAAGTTTTTGTAGAGACAGGGTCTCACTATGTTGCCCAGGTAGTCTCTACTCCTGGCCTCAAGTGATCCTCCTGCCTCAGCCTCCCAAAGTGCTGGGATTACAGGCGCGAGCCACTGCACCTGGCTCAGAGGAGATTTATCTATGGATTTAGAGATGTTCATTTGATATCTTGCTCCTGTAGTCCCAGTTACTCAGAAGGCTGAGGTAGAAGGATGGTTTGAGCCCAGGAGTTGGAGGTTATAGTGAGTTATGATTGTACCACTGCACTCCAGCCTGGGCAACAGAGTGTGACCCTATCTCTAAAAAAAATGAAGATTAAGAAAAGAGAGAGAGATATTCATATATTCATTTTTTAGATATTAATTTGGGTTTTCAGACACAGCTAGTTCTCTATACAGCTTAAACTCCTGGAAGGACACGCCTTCACATCAGCCTGTCTTGAGGATGAGCCAGTCAGTGACAGAGCCCAGCCCAGGCTGTCAGAGTGCGAGTGCCAGGCAGCCGAGGTCCTCCTTGGCCCAGAGAGAGGCTCTGCCCATCAGTTCTCAAGGGAGAACATGGAAACCCTGCCTGGGGCCAAATAAGGGAATTTCACAAAAGGGGCCACAGAGTCAAGTCTGGGTCTGAGTCACATCTTAGCGATGTGGCCACACAGCTTCTGACTCAGAGCACAGAGATTCTTCAGCTCTTAGCAGCAAGCAGGAGAATGACAGCAGCATAGGCTTAGAGGAAGAAGAGCAGGCCAGGACCCCTTCCTCTCATGTAGTGTAACTGCAGCTGAGGAGCCGGGGCCAGGGATGGGCTGTGACTGCCCAGGGTCCAGTAGCCGTGGGGAGGGCTGGAGCCCTCTGGGGCGTGCTCTCAGTCTGCTGGGTGCTGGGTGTGTCGGGAGGCCCAGTCACTTGGCCTCTGACCCAGCCATGCTGGGGAGGCCTCTGCTTCCTGACTCATACTCAGAAGGGAGTGTCTTAGGAGAATTTCTTTCCACCCAAGCAGGTTGTGGACTAGTCAAAAATGCAAGTCACGTCAAGACATAAGTGCTCTCTAATGCGTAATCTGTGATGTGGACTTGAGAATAAATCAGAAAGCACAATATTGAATAATTAGGGCTGTCACTCTAGTGTTTTTTTCTATAACTTCCGTTAGAGCGCTTGTCACCTGTGCTACAAGTACTTACATGTCCGATTCCCTGCTGGCCTGCCGTTTCTGAAATGGAGAGATCATGTCTTCCTTACTCGCCTTTGTGATCCTGGCACAGTGCTTGGCACCTGGTGGGTGCTGCGTAAAGGTTTACTGAATGAAGGATCATAGGCACAAAGCTTTCCCACGGCAAAGCCTGTTGGCATCTTCAACGTCAGCGTCACTGATATAGGGTGGGGGAAATGCTGCGGGGCCCTGCGTCCTGCTAATGGCGTCTCTGAGTTGAGAGTTTTAAGGAGCCCAGATTTAACATCCACCAGGATTGTTCCAGACGTCTGTGTTTGGGGTGGGGTGGGATGCACCCTCTTTACAAGAAAACCAAAAGACTCCTGCCCCAGGGTGGGGAGCTTATGTCTACTGCAGGAGAAAGGTTAAGAATGTTGCCGGACGAAGGCTCTGCAAACATCTGCTGTTGTACTTCCTCTCACTCTCGGGGGCTGCCTGGTCCATCCCTAAGGTGAGGGTGCTGGTGTGGGTATGGAGGGGCGAGGAGCTGAGGAGATCTCTGGGGATCTGCTTGGGACCAGACTGGCCATCAACACACAGCCCAGCTTCAACATCCCATTGCCAACTGGGGCATCTGGGGCCAACTACAAAGTCCCGGAAGCCATGGAAACCCTGGCAACTCCCTGGGCCTCCTGAGAATCCTGTGTGTGGGGCTAGGGAGTGGGTGTGGGGGGTCCTGGGAGTGGGGTGCTGGGGTGGTGGTGATGGTAATGTGGTGAGGGGGGGTGTCCAAAAATTACTCTATGACACTTGTTAAGGAATGATAAGGAAGACTTCATCCAGGACCATCGTGATAGGTACAGGGACCACTGCGATGGAATTTTGTAGTGGGGGGCAGAGACTGGGCTCAACG
The DNA here is from genome assembly GCF_000956105.1 of Propithecus coquereli. Lineage (NCBI taxonomy): Eukaryota > Metazoa > Chordata > Mammalia > Primates > Indriidae > Propithecus > Propithecus coquereli. Next base: position 1,296,499 of record NW_012145523.1, read on the forward strand.
AGTGGGAGTTTACAGCCGAGGAGCAGAGTGGGGTGGTCGGTGGATAGAAAATTACTAAGAGGAAACATGGGGGTAAGGGGGACTCTGGCTAAACCAACCTAATAGGATTCTTGCTGAAGACAGGCCAGGTGATCAGACATCACCTGGGGGCTGGTGGAGGATGAGGAACGGAAACTGCCTTTACAGTTGATAAAGAGGTGCAAAGTGAGAACTGTGGTAAGGGCCTAGCTAAAAATAATGATAATAATTAGCCACCGTCCCCCTGTTTGCTTCTCTTTAATTACCACTCTGGAGCCACAGAGCTGGTGGTCATAAAGAGTCTTGGCTTCCTCTTGGGCAGCGGGCAACAGAACCTCATTCAGATATTGAGGGTGACTGGATATCGAGGGTGGGGGTTCTGGCTAAACTGACGTAGCAGGGTTCTTTGCTAAAACTGGATTATACAAGGAAGTGTACAGATGGGCCTAGGAGAAGATTCAGGGGCCTCACTAGAATTTGGCTCAGCAAAGACTGTCAAGGGCCAGAGGAGGCCAGAGGTGAGGCTGGGAGGTGAGGCCACGCTAGATGCGGTGCTGCCTCGTAAGGGCGATGGAAGGGCCGTTGCAGGGTTAAGGACGTGAGTGTGGCGGTCAGGCTGGGCAGGGAGGGGTAGGGCCTGGGCAGCTCTGGTGCAGAAGCCCCCCATGGCCATGGCAGGTGTGCGGTGGTTGGGGCGGGCAATGAAGGCTCCTTCCTGAAAGCACAGCTCTGGTCAAGAATGAATGCAGACCCTCCACCCTGGCCCCCAGCGCCCGCCCACCCGTCAGAGGCAGCCCCTGATGGGGAGGGACATGGCTCTTTCCAAAGACAATAGTTCCCTGTGGTTTCTCCTGGTCTGTCTCCGCTGCCCGTGAAACAGCCACACGCTGATCGCCGCACCAACAGGCCGACAGGCTCTCGCTGGAGAGAAGATGACTCTCGCCACCCTTTCATGGAGTTGGGATGATTTGTTGGAGTCTTGGAGAGTTTTAGCAATTGTTATGGTACAGAGTGCGAGAAAAGACCACTTAAGACTGAAACTGAGCCAAATTATGAGTCTTTATTAGCTGGCCAGCGACTACCCTCTGCACCGCCACAGACGGCTGCACAGAGAGCAGTCCCGAGCCAGGAGAGATCAGCTCTTTTAAAGACAAAACCACACACTGATAAATCATCTAATTGCTTGCATAAGCGCAGTTACAGAAACAAAAAAAGCGTTAGTCCTAACCATGGTACAATCTTATCTTGGGCCGACATGGTCTGGGAGGTTTTGGGACTTCTCCCCTTTCCTTGGATGAGTTCCGTAGGAGTTACAAGTCACAGCTGCAACTTTACTTTGAAGCAAGTATAACAACATTAATCTTAGCGAAAATACATTTGACATCTCATTATCCAAGCCACATCACCTTCCACACAGGAAGCACTGCTGGGCTGCTCAGAGCTCTGGGGCGCTCCGACCCTCTGGCCCAGGCTACTATTTTATCTCGTGGACACCTGTGTGAAAGGCACCGTTTTCTTCCTTACATTCTTAGGTGCCCTAACGAAGACCGAGATAGCAGGTTCGGGGTCAGTAAGGGTCAGCTGAAAACTTTCCACGCTCTTAAGCAAGCAAGCAAGCATAATACAGAAGCCAATGGCTGGTTATTTGCTGCTTATGGTCTCTAGGCCCTAACAGCAATCACCAGGGTTTCCTGAACAACAAAAACAAGGCTGTAGTCAAGTCCTTACACCTAATCCTGCTCTCCCTTGTGCACAGCGGCGGGAGCGCGCACACGCCTGGTCACGTGACCAGGGCAAAATGGCGCCTCGCAGGCCTCTTTGACGTGGCGTTGGCTCCCCCACGTGGCAGAGTGCGGTATTGGTATTTCAAAGCGAGAAAAATCCTAATTTAGATGTGGAAATGGAAATCTCTACCTCAAAAAGACCTTTTATACTTTTCAGCACCAACAACTAAAACTGGCAAAATGCGTTGCTGTGGCTCTCAGGCAGTCACGACGACAGGTCCCAAAGCCCTCTGGAGTCTGACGCTGAGTCTTGCATCCATCTATTGTCTGTGGGTCTCTATCTACCTATTGTTATTTGCGATCAGATTTGTGCCAGGTATGATGCTGGGCACTGAGGCGTCCCCCGTGAACGTGACACAGCACCGTCCTCACAGGGAAGGCAGACCAGTAAACAGGCAGTTACAATGTAGTGTGGTGAGTGCTACGGTGGGAAATGAATTATTGGGGCCCCTCACCCAGATGTGGGGAGTCGGCCCATTTCACTAAGCACGACGTCCTCAGGGTCCATCCACAGTGTAGCGTTGGCAGGAATGATATCCTGTCGGGCGGGTATACCACATACACCGAGGAAGTCTTAGACTGAGGCCTGAGGGCTGAGTTCAATTCATGGGGGTGAGTGGGCGGATGGGGACAGGTTGGGACGGGAGAGGGCTCCCGGGCGATGGAGTGATATTGGGCCGGGAATTGAGAGAAGTTTCGGGTGGCTGGAGTGTAGATGCCAGACCAGGATGGCGGTGGGAGGTGAGGCCAGGAGTCTGGACACACAGGGCTCTGAAGTTGCCTAAAGGAGTTTGTCCAATGCCCAGCAGGGGCATAGTGGTGGCATCCTCACTTGTTCTCTGGCATGGTGTTCACTGTGGTTCTGGCTGCCTGGCCTCCCTGTGCCTTGTTTTCTCAGCCAGATCTCCTCTGAGTGGACAGGACTTCAAGAAGACCTCCCTGGGATGGCAGGTCCTCAAGAGCCTTATGAGTGACCTTCAGTTCAGCCTGGCACATTGTCCTTGCTCTGGAATGTGCTGGGACTGGCTCACATGGGCTCCTAAGATAGTAAGAGGGATGGAGAAAATATTTTCAGGATAAATTGCATGTATTATTAATATTTTTCAGTTTTCAGTGGGTTGGACCATGTCAGCCTGTCAGGATATAGCCAGGATGGTCATGTGCTTCTCAGTACACTTGAGGATGGGGTTTGCCACTTGGGAATAAAGACACTAATGACAAAGGAGCTTATCGAAGGACCCAGCAGGATTCTCACCCCTACAGTTGGGTACCATTGGCAGGGGGCAGCTTCCTGGGCAGTTGGTGGCAGTAGGAGCTTAACTCTCCACTGGGGAGAACATGGCCAAGTGTCCTGTCTGTACAGCACTCTTCGTGCAGTTAAATCCTTGTGTCTTCTAGTTATATTTAGAGGAATTCTATCCTTTCACTGTATCTACTGGTATTTTTACATCTATCATTATTCCTCTTGTGACAATCACAAATCTTCCAAAAATTGTTTTTCTGGTTAAGTTAGCCTAAAACCATTTCTATCATTTTTCAGCAAAAACTCTGATGGGTACAACCCCCTTTTCTCACAACTCTTAAGATTTTGAAGCTTGAATGTTTAATGTTTGAAAGCATTTTCCTTCATGAGAACATCCAAGAGCGTGAGCTGCAGCTGTCGGCTGAGGTTCTGAGCTCCCTTCTTCCTGTTTTCATACTTCCTGCAAGAAGTCAAGGTTCATGGCACTGTGGTTAGGATGCACGTTAGCTCGCACAGCCTCAGGATGTAGAGTGTCAGAGGCGAGAGGTGGCCAAGCTTCCCCTCCACGGTCACAGTGTATATGCGGGGGTGACTGTGCTGAAACATGGGCTGCCTTTCCCTGTTCCACTGAGAAATGAGCCCCAGTGCTGGAGAGCTGTCTGTCACTCTGGCACTTTCTGCCTAATGACCCAAAGGGGAGGATGGTGTCCCCTTAGCCTTACTTGTCCCGTTAGTTGGTTGGGAAGTGTGGACCCCACTCCTGGGCACTGATAACCAGTCTGCCCAAGACCACGCCCTGGACTGTGATGGAGGCTGAAAGCAATCTCTTTTTGGTTTTTTTTTTTGAGGATAAATTTCAAATTTACGGAAAAATTGCAAGACTAATACAAAACCCTCCTGTAGAGCCTTTACTTAGATTCACCAGTTATTTACTGCTTGCTCCATTTTTGCCTTGTTATCCTGTATATCTATCTAGCCATCTATTTATCATCTATCCACAGACACATAACGTTGTATATATATACATGTCATCATATATGCATGTATGTGTTGTGTGCCTGTGTTTGTATAATATATTTTTCTGAACCATTTGAGAATCAGTTGCAGACATTATGCCCATTTGCTCTTAAATATTTCAGGGCAGTAAAGTCAGGATATTCAGCATTGACATATTGCTATTATCTAATCTTTAGTTCATATTCAAATTTCATCATTTGCTCCAATAATGTTTTTTATAATTCATAACTTTTGTCTCAGGTAAATGATCCAATGCAGGATCATGAAATGCATTTAGTTTTTATGTCTTTTTAGTCTTTATTTTTTATTTATTTTTAATTTTTTTTTGAGACAGGGTCTTGCTCTGTTGTCCAGGCTGGAGTGCAGTGGTGCATTCATAGCTCACTGCAGCCTTGAACTCCTGGCTTCAAGTGATCCTCCTGTCAAAGCCTCCTGAGGAACTGGGACTATGAGTGTGTACCACCATGCTTGGCTAATTAAAAAAAGTTTTTTTTGTAGAAACAGGATCTCACTATGCTGACCAGGCTGGTTTTGAACTCCTGGCCTCAAGCAATCCTTCCACTTCCACCTCCCAAAGTTCTGGGGTTACAGGTGTGAGCCACCGTGCGCAGCCTTAGTCTTTTAAAATCGAGACCAGTTCCTTAGCCTTATTTTTTCTTTCACAACCTAGACGTTTTTGAAGAATACGGACTAGTTTGTACAATGTCCCTCAATTTGGGCTTGTCTAATGTTTCTTTATGATTAGATTCCGATTGTGCAGTTTGGCAGTAATATCATGAAAGTGATGTGTCCCTCTCTGGACATTACATCAGGGGGCACATGATATTGATTTGACCCATTTCTGATGATGTTAATTTTGATCACTTAGTGAAGGTGCCGTCTGCCAATTCCTCCATTGTAAAGTTACTGTTTTTCCCTTTGTAGTTAATCAATTATTTGTTGGGAAATACTTTGAGACTATACAAACACCCTATTCCTCATTAAACTTTCACCCGCTAGTTTAGCATTCATTGCCTGAACCAACCATTACTATGATTATTACAAAACAGTGTTTTAAAATTTTTTATTATTTCTTCTTCATTTATGGGGTGGCATTCTACCACAAGGAAGAGTTTTCCCTTCTCTCCCAATTATTTACATAAATTAGGACACCTGGATTCTTATTATATTCTATGGATTATAATGCATTACTATCACTATTTATTTTGATGCTCAAATTGCCCCAGATTTTGCCAGAGTGAGTCCCTTCAAGACAGCTCCTTTGTCCTTCTGACATAGCTTCAACATTCTTGGAGCACTCCCTTACTTTCTGGAACATAAGGATATTCCAGATTTTGTTTGTCCTTTTTCTGCCCCAGCCCTGGAATTAAACATTTCTTCAAGGGGCCTTGGTTCCTTTTAGTGGAGAATGGTATTTATTTATTTATTTATTTGTTTGTTTGTTTTTTGAGACAGAGTCTGGCTCTGTTTCCCTGGCTAGAGTGCCGTGGCATCAGCCTTGCTCACAGCAACCTCAAACTCCTGGGCTTAAGCCATCCTCCTGCCTCAGCCTCCCAAGTAGCTGGGACTACAGGCATGCACCGCCATGCCCCGCTGATTTTTTCTGTATATATATTTTTAGTTGTCCAGATAATTTCTTTCTATTTTTAGTAGAGACGGGGTCTCCCTCTTGCTCAGGCTGGTCTCAAACTCCTGACCTTGAGCAATCCACCCGCCTTGGCCTCCCACAGTGCTAGGATTACAGGCGTGAGCCACTGCGCCCGGCCGAGAATGGTATTTAGAAACCAAGATCTGGGTGCTTATTGCTACTGAAATTTCTTCTAGACCCTCCAGGCAAACAGATCTCTGTCCTCTATATGTAGGGGACACTCTGTCCACTCTCTAGTTAACAGGCCTACCCAAGAATTTTCTTATTCTTTAGGGTACATTCCTGAAGGTACCTTTATTTGATTTGTTATTCACTATTGAATGTGGCCAAGACTCTATAAAGTTACATATTAACATGTAGATTTTGTCTGGTACAGATATATGTAATTTCTTTCAGGTAAAAAAATAAAACCACAAAAACTAAAATAAAAACCTGAAACTAAACAAATCAAAACCAAAAACCCTATATCCCAAAGGTTATAGATTTCTTGCTCTATATGACATTAACCAATTTTGTATACATTCTAGAAATCCTATTTTAACATTCTTTATTATTTTTTTTGGCAGGGCACAAGATCTCACTCTGTTGCCCAGGCTGGGAGCAGTGACACAATCATAGCTCACTGTAACCTTGAACTCCTGGGCTCAAGTGATTCGCCCATCCTCAGCCTCCTGAGAGGCTAGAACTATAGGTGCATACCACCAGACCCAGATAATTAAAACTTCTTTTTGTAGAGACAGGGTCTTGCTATATTTCCCAGGTTGGACTCAAACTCCTGGCCTCAAGTGATCCTCCTGTCTTGGCCTCCCAAAGTGCTGGGATTATAGGCGTGAATCACAACTGGCTTAACATTTTTTATTCAGTGCCTATAATATTCAATCTCTCAAATTCTCTTTAAACCTGCTTTGCTATCCTCCTCATTCTCTTATTAATTAGGTAAATGAATTGTAAAAAAATTAGATAAATAAAATCATGCTCATTTTATGTTTATGAAAGTGAATAAATAAAATAATATTTTAGCTTATTAAAAATTATACTTTGCTTCTTAACTTTAAATTGACCTCCATTCCAAGCTACTACCATATTGTTTATCTTAATTTTCCCTCTTTCCATATTTGTAATTTTTTTCTCCAATAATAAGAAATATGCCTTTCATCCTTCTAAATATATTTATTCATTTATTTAATCCAAGAACATACAGAAAGTAGTTTCAGAATTGCTAACCCATACTACTATGAAAATCAAAACTACCAGCTAGTGTTTATAGTTCTTTTTGTCTTTACTGAGAATATATAGTCAAAATGCCATGGGCAAAGTCTTTGAACTAGTTCTTTTCCCTCCTGTCCAATAGATTCTTTCTGAATTTGAAATCTGTTCGGAATGAGAGCGACTTGGTTTATTCCACTACCCTTAGCTAGAGTGTCGTTAACTGTGGAGGTTCCTTTCACGTGAAAACGAATCCTCACTTTTTACATAAGGTGATCATGTAAATAGAAATACCAAATATACATGTAACAGAATGTAAAAAAAAAGTTACGTTTTGATCACTTCCCAGGAGTTATGCATTCAATTTACCAGCGACTTAATATTTTTACTAGCCTTCTGCTGATATCCTAACTACACATTAGGTCTTTCCACCCACATGGAAAATGACAATATTGGCACACTTTAATTAACTCTAGATATTTTTCTCTATTTAGAACTCTGAGAAGTTGATATGTCTCCAGAGGACCCCAGATAATAAACACCAGTTCCAATTCTCTAGAGTTGGGCCATTCAAGGTCACTTTTAAACAAGAGGTTGCATGACATCCCTGAATATTCAATTTTATCTATGGTGTTAGCACACTTCTGGTGACAAGAGAATTTTATTTTTATGGCTTACATAATGACATCTTAATTTCTACTTTTTAATAGTTGGGCTGTGTGCTTTGCTCTCATCTTTGGTAGTTGGCTGTGTGATTTGCACCGTCAGGAAGCCTAACTCCGGGCAGGACAGGGGGTTTGTCTCTGGCCCAGCCCTATTTCATGGCCCTTTCCCCCCAGTAGTGTTTCCCTAGTCTTTGTGTGCAGTGCCCCTAGGGTATCTTTTTACTCATTTAAAAATCTTCTTTTATAAAAGTATCTGAAATTCATTCACATTAGGGTGTAAATAACAGATAATGGCTTAAAGTGTTACTCCCCTCTTTTAAACTCCCAGGAGACAACCAAGTCAGCAGGAGCCTCCCCTCAGGGTGGCCCTGTAATTTGCATAAGTTGTTGGGCTGGGTACAAAATGAAATGTGCTCATCTTGTTCAAAACCCAGGAAAAAAGCGGCATTAAAATACACAAATATAAAACTTTTTTCTTACAATTTTTTTTTACTTATGTGCAAAAAGAAAGTAAAAATTTCAGGACCCCACCCCCAACTCCTTATGCAAAAGGAAAGGTAAAGGCCTCGGGTACAGGTCATTCATTAAGGACGTTCCTTGCTGGCCCCCCACATGCAATGACACACAGACTGTAACTGCAGGCTGCGTCTAGCTCCTACAATTAAAGTCTGTGCAACTCCACACTAATAATGAATTGCAAGTTTATCTTCCCAGGTGCAGAAGTCAAGGTAGGATCAGACATTCTTCCACCTACCCGGGGAGATCTACATAATTGTGCTTCCTTCACTCCTTTTTTCTCCTCTAACATTTGCCTTACCGTGTGTAAAGTGTAGATTTTCCTGGGTCTCAGGAGAGAGCAGCAATTTTGTCTCACTACCCCAAACCACTGCCTTTTAAAATTTCCTTTCTGTATGCCCCACTCCCTATTAAATACTGAAAATTCCAAATCCCCTTCAGAAATACAGCCACAGGATTGTCTGTGGTTTGTGTTTTTCCGGAGAATGTCCTCAACTTTGGCTTAATAAACCTCCGTTGATTGAGATTTTTGCCTTAGTCACTTATTTTAGGTCAACAAATGTGTCAGGGATAATAGTGTTACATGAGTAGTGACACAAACTTACAAATTGCAAAGCTGTCCTGTTTTTTTATGTCATCATTTTATATCATGCAATGAACAATAATACTTTGTTATGTGATATCTTGATTAAGCATATGATTTTTCTGGCTCACTTTTCTGCCAATGTATTCATTAAGCAGTAGAAATTTATATTTTCCAGATAGCAACAGCAGAGCATTAAACCAAGCACGGGCTCTTCTGGGAGCTGGGCCCTGTGCAGGTCACAGGTTGCTGCGCGAGAAGGCAACCCCACCTACCCTGTTGTTATTGTGAACTAAAATAAAATTTTAAGGCTCACCCCCCCCACTGGCTGACTAAATGGACCCCCTCAAAGGAATACCCTAAAACTAAATTGCCTGCCAAGAGAAAGGAGGTCAGACATGCCTCATCATGCCCCCCTCCCTTCTTGGGGACATCCTTGTAACCCATAAGCAGGCCTAAGGCTATGCAAGACAAACCTGCAGGTCCTCAATTTACACAACAAATCTATGTCCAGTGGCTTATCTCTGATAAACAGCTCCTTATGTTAAAACATTCCAAGCCTTTAGACAAAGCTTCAGGTCTTTAACCAATTTCAGGCCAAAGAATCTTTTAACCCACCTATAACCTGTAAGCCCCCCCTTCGAGATGGCCCACCTTTTCGGGCCAAACCAATGTATGCCTCCCACGTATTGATTTATGACCTCACCTGTAACCCCTGTCTCTCTGAAATGTATAAAACCAAACTGTAACCCGGCCACAGTGAGTCCACTTGCTCAAGGCCTCTTGGGCGTGGCTCCGGGTCATGGTCCTCAAATTTGGCTCAGAGTAAATCTCTTTAAAATTATTTTACAGACTTTGGTCTTTTTTTCCGTTGACATTATTATGGTACGGAGTGCGGGAAGTGACCACTGAGAGACCGAATTGAGCCAAATTGTGAGTCTTTATTAGCTGGCCAGCCACTACCCTCTGCACCGCTGAGAGGCAGCAGCACAGAGAGCAGCCCCGAGCCGAAAAGGTGAGAAGGCTTTATACTAATTTGGGGGGGGGTCTACGTGACATTAAACACGACATAGTGGGACAAAAATAATTACATCATACATTCCATAGCCGCGGGGTCTGGGACCTGCCTCAGACCACCTGCCTGGCCACGTGACCGATTACACTCTTTGAGCAAGCAAGGTTACAGAAGCAGATAGCATCAGTTAAGGCAGGGGGCATTCTTTCTTGGGGAGGCAAGTACAGTAAATTTTACATCAGACAGCTGGGGGGTTTATACAATCAGTTACAAGGTCATTGCTTACAGAGTACAGATTTTTCTATTAAGGGCGAGGTTTATAAAGTACAAGCTTTTTACTCTATAGACAGGAATGAGTCTTGAAACAGTGTTTTCATAATAATTTTCGTATTTTTGAGGCCTAGTACTACATTGTTAGTTCTCCAGAAGTAGATGCTGAGATGGAGTTTGGTGTGCAGAGTAGTTATTAGGCACCAACATCTACGGAAGGGAGGAGGAGGAAGTAGTCTCGGGCAGAGGGAGAAGTCAAAATGTGATGTAGTTGTAACAAAGCTTTGGCAATTCCCACGGGGTGTTCTGGGCCATACACAGCCCGTCAGAGATGCTAGGTTGGGCCAAAATGTCTGGGTCTTTATATTCTGCTTCTAGCAGTCATTGGATGTGAACTGCACAACCGCGGGGAGTGTGATTAGCAGAGGTTCCAGATCTCAGATTGCAGAGAGCCATCTCAGCCGAGGGCTCAGCTTTCCCAGCCTGACCAGCACCCTGCTTTCTCTTGAAGAAAATATCAGCGAACTGAATCCAGCTATGCACATATGATAGAAAATACATCACAACAAGTAGCTTGGGTCTGTCCTGAGAATAGAGGATTGCTTTAGCGTTAGGGAAGCAGGGAATCAATCACTGATTGATTAGTCTATGTTAATAGAATGATGCCTAAGGATACAGATATGGAAAGGCTGAAAATAAAATGACAGGGAAAGATATGCCATGTGAACATTAATGAGAAGGAAGCCAGCACAACTATATTAACATCAGACAAGATAAACTTTAAGGCAAAGGCATTATTAGAGAGAGAAGGGTTTTTTTTTTTGTAATGATAGAGTCTCAAATCATGAGGACCATTAAACAGATTGGAAGAAGGATGGTGAGAGGAAGCGCAGCAAAGAATGTGGAAGTCCTGCTCGTCTCAGGGAAGCTCCGAGCCTCCTCACACCTCTCCCGCCGGCCAGCAGATAGATATTCCACTGTTTAATTTCTTCAGCTTAGCGCTTTGTTGTATAGTTAAAATTCAAAAAAAAAAATAGGAAAAAGGAAGGAAGGAGCTATCAAGTTATAAAAAGACACGGAAGAAACCTAAATGCATATTACTAAGTGAAAGAAGCCAATCTGGAAGGGCTATGTCCTGTGTGACTCCAAATATGTGACATTCTGGAGAAGGCACAACCGTGGAGACGGTGCAAAGGTGGCTGCCAGGAGTCTGGTGGGGAGGGAGGCGGGGATGAACAGGCAGAGCACAGAGGATTTGTAGGGTAGTGACACTACTCTGTACCATATTGCAATAGTGGGTAAGTGTCGTTACACATTTGCCAAAACCCATAGAACGTGTAGCACCAAGAGTGAACCATACTGGGAACTGTGGTGATAATGATGTGTCAACGTGGGTTCATCAGTGTTAACAAATGCATCACTCTAGTGCAAGATGTTAGTAACAGGGAAACTGTGTGCGTGTGTGTGAACCCCTTACTTTCCTCTCGGTCTTTCTGTAAACCTAAGACTGCTCTAAAGAATAGAGTCTACTAATTAAGAAAAAGTACTAGGAGGCTGTGTACAGAGATTGTTTTTCTGCAAGAAACAGAGACTAACTCAAACTAAGCCAAGAGCAAAAGTAAATGCTGGGTCCTGCGGAGTGATGACTTAAATCCAAGGTCATGGCAAAACATCTGAAGTTCATTGCCAGGACTATGGTATGTGGTGGTTGATTTTGGTAAATGCTCCATGTGAATTTGAAAATAACATGGGCTTTGCTCCTGTTAGGCGCAGTAGTCTATACATGCCAAGGAGGCCGTGTTTGTTAATGGCGTTGTCCAAATCTTCTACATTCTTATGGGTATTTTTGTCTGCTTGTTCTATCAGTTGCTAAGAGTATTGTATTGAAATATCACACTAAGATTATATATTCTCCCTTTTTGTCCTGCTAATTTTTACTTTATAAACAAAGGCTGTCTGGAAAGTGTCCAGCCGTTGTTAATATAACAAGAACATATTACATGGCCGGATACTTTGCAGACAGCCCTTGTATTTTGAAGCTATGTTGTTATAAGTATACAAATTTAAAATTATTACTATATCTACCTAATGAATTTTATATTATTATAAAATGTTTCTCTGCATCTCTAATAATGCTTTTATCTCAAGGTGTTCTTTCCCCAACATTAGTGCAGCTGCATCAGCTTTCTTTTTGGTAAGTATTTGCACACATTTTTTCCGTACTTTAATTTTCAAACTTTCTATATCTTTATAATTAAGCTGTGCCACTTTGTTGTTTTTAACTAGTCTGAGAGTTTTGTTTTTTAACATGTAGTCATTTAGATTCAATAGAATTCCTGATACGTTTGTATTTAAATCTACTGTCTTCTTTTTGCTTTTTATTTGTCCCATCTGTTCTATGTTTTCCTTTCTCTCTCTTTTTTTGCTTTCTTTTGGATTGACTTTTTTATTATTCTATTTCATCATTTGGTTGTTTAGTTATATGTTGTTTTACTCTTCTTTTAGTGGTTATCCAGCCCAAAATGTCAATAATGCAAAGATTAAGAAACCCTGCTTAACCTTCTGATTTCTCTAAACTGGCAATAAATATGATCTAGAGGTTTGATTAGATTCAGTTCATTTTTGGGAGAGGACAGAATTCTTCACAGGTGGGCCTATAATGTAACCCCCATTGTATCATATGAGAAGGCAATGATGTCCCATGCATAGAGGCACAGATTGGTAAGTGGGTTTAGGTGTTTTAGCCTTGGCTGTCCAGTATAAAGTTCCTCATTAGCCCGTGATCTAATTGGGTTAGCATCCATTGGTGACAGATGCCTAGATTCATTATTTCATTAAGAGTTGCAAGGTGCTGATTCTCCTATCACTTGTTCTCCTAGGAGCTGCAGTTCTCAAGATAACTGTTGCCTTATCAACTATTTAATTACCCTAAAATACAGCTGACACAGGAAAGGCAGGATAAACATGTGGTTCTTTTTCTTTATCAATTTTCAGAATCCCTGGTCATTTAAAAATGTTTAAACTATTCTTTATAGGTGTTTTCAGAAAAGTCAGCTGGCAGCCATCCTCTGAGGAGTGCGACAGGAAAGGGGTGTCACTGCTCGATGTTATACCAGAGTCCACAAGGCCTACTGGGAGGAAACAGAGTTCTAGGGAGCAGCAGAGACCACCGGCTGCTGGGGCCAGAACACCTTGGCTCTGATACCTTTCAGCATGCATGCCGGGCGCTGCTGCTTGCCGTCTCATCTCAGCTAGCTGGAACCTCAGCTGCTCTGAGAGGCCACGTCCCGTGCTGGCTGCAGCGAGGAGCAGAGCTGTCTCCGGTGCCTTCAGCCTTTGCCACCTGCTGCTGGAGGGTGAGGGAGCATCTCGCATGGGACCAGCAGCAGGAACCCAGCAGCCGCTGTGGAAAATCCATCTGTGACAGGAAGGCAGCCTCCACCAGTTCCATGCCCCCAGTGCATTCTACATGTCATAAAGTGATTGTCACTTAACCAGTGTCAATATGGTATCTTGGATAAGCATGTGGACTTTTAGCTAACACAAACCTGGGTTCAAATCCTGGTTCTGCTGCTGAGGAATGGTGGACGAAACTCAGTTTCCTCATGTGTGGAACGTGGTTGATGATAGTTGCACAGTGGTGTTGTTGCAGAAACCGGAGACGGTGTGTGTAAAGGGCTCACACCGGATGTGTGGGCGTGCGTGTGTGTGCACATGCGTGGTATCTGAGCAGGGAGCCCCTGCTGTTCCCTGGCAAGGCTTGGTCCAGCCCCGGGGCGGACAGCTGTGCTTGGCTTGCCTAGCAGCCTGTCGCCTCTGCAGAAGTGTAACTAGACTGAGCACACAGCAGGACTGTGTTCTGGGCCTCTCATGTCCCCCGTGTCAGATAAGCCATGGAAGACCCAGGATTAGAGTGACTTCTCCAGGTGACCTGAGAATGTGGCAGAGTAGAGGCTGGAATTCAAATACGTGGAGTCTTGGTCACGCACTCATTGACGGCAGCTAAGATACTATTTTCTCTAGTTACTGTTGGCACTTCTGTAAACTCTTCTTAGGTTGTCTTGGCTTAATTTGTGCTTGTAAACATTTTCAGAGACTCGCACATGCAGTGAATCCTCAGGATATGTGTGTACGCAACTTCCTCCAGTTATACCCATCCTGGGCTTAATCATACTCTGTCTCTTGCCAGTCCAAGGCTGTGAGATACAAAGCTTGAATATGACTTGTATATTTATCAATAGCTAGTTATTAAGTCATCGAGTATGCACTGAACACCTATTACGTGACAGGTACTGGGTTACAGAAAGGGGTTAGAGAGAAGGGGGATAGAGACATAGAGATGAAAAACACAGTCCCCGCATGCAAGGAATGTCAACTCTAATGGGAGGAGCGGAGATTTGGAACTGAGAAGCCAACTAATGGTTACAATTCAGTGTGACACACAGAATGGCCTTTACGTTGAGAGACTTTCTGGAGGAGTGATACTTGAACTTAATTCAGAAAGATGAGTCATGGCTAAGCAGGGAGAGAACAGAGTGACTGTCCTCGCATCAGAGGGAGGATGGAGGTGTGAGAAGGCATTGTGAGTTTGGGGGAGCATCCCATGTTAGCTCTGCGTGGAGGAGGCATGGGCCGCTAGCTGACGGTGACGGTGATGGGGCTGGGACAGCCAGATGCTGAAGGTTGTGGGGCTGTGCCAAGTAATTGTGGCATCATCTTTAAGGCAACGTGAGGGGCACTGAAGTACTTTAAGTCTATGGTTCCCCAATCCCCAGGCCATGGACCGGTACCTGTCCGCAGCCTGTTAGGAATTGAGCCGCATGGCAGCGGGTGTATTTACAGCCGCTCCCCATTGCTCACATCACCGCCTGAGCTCTGCCTCCTGTCGGGTCAGCAGTGGCATCAGATTCCCACAGAAGCGAGAACCCTACTGTAAACTGCACATGCGAGGGATGCTCCTTATGAGAATCTAATGTCTGATGATCTGGGGTGGAGCTGAGGCGGTGATGCTAGCGCTGGGGAGCGGCTGCAAATGTAATGAATGTCATGAGCTCGAATCATCTCCAAACCATCCCCCCACCAGGTCTGCGGAAAAATTGTCTTCCGTGAAACTGGTCCCCGGTGCCAGAAAGGTTGGGGACCGCTGCTTTAAGCAACAGGATCAGACTGTGGAGATGGGAGGGATCTGAGGAATTTGGAAGGCTATTGCTGTGATCCAGGCTAGAAGGGATAAAGAATTGTACTTAAGTCACGATGGCTGTGGGGATGGAGAGGAACGAAGCGACCCAGGGCAGATTCAGGGGAAAGATTGGACAGGACACGTGTTCGAAGAGTAACCATGGGAAGGACCCACAGCAATGGTTTGGAATCAGCCTTGCGAAATTGCTACGACCAGCCCAAGTTACCGTCTGGCTATTACAGGCTCAGCTTGGGGCATTCCTTAAAAGTTCCTTGTAAATTGGAAGTTTAATAGGAACCTCTTTGCATATTTTCCTCCTCTGCCTCAATAGCCCGGTGGAGAAATCAGTGTTCTCCTTGTCCTAGCGACCGGGGAGCTGGGGATGGGAAATGCTCTTTCCAAGTGCAGCCTACAGCCTCTCTGCGAGGGACGACCGCTGAGGGGCTTGGACACCTCCCTCCCCTTGATTCTACCCCCAGGTCTGCTGTGGGACCAGGCTTGTCAGCTTCGGGGCTCCTGGGGCAGGATTCTCAACCCGCAAATATCTCCCTTTCTACCTGCTGTGGGAATTTCTTTTTTTACTGTTAATCTCAAAATTGGATTAATTATAATCCTTGATTTGTGACACTCTCATCATTAGTCAACACATGGCTTTCTTCAATTTCTTTAATTTATTATTAATAGTATAATGAACTCCTACGTATCCACCACCGCACCCAAGAGCTAAAACGTTACCTAAAACTCAGATCTCTGCATCTCCTTCCCTGTCCTGTCTCCTGCTCTTCGGGATGGAAGGACCACCATTTTGACCTTTGTGTTTATCTTTCCTTTCTCGAGGTCAGACGGGATCTGGCGCGGTCAGGGCGGGGTGGCCGCAGACTATCTTTCCTTTTTTAATGGGTTTTATTTCATATTTTTGTATCTATGTGTTACATTTTTGACATTCGAAATTTCCCCACTAAAAAGGGACGAGGAAGAGCCTATCCTTGGAGAAGAGCAAATGTATACTCCTTGAAAATGGGGTCTGGCAGCTGCCTATGTATGTTTCTTATTAAACACTTAAAAAATTCTTACAAAAAATCTTTGAATAAAACTGGTAGCCCAAGATAATATGTCATATTTATGCTCCAGTATATCACCAACCCCCCTTGGGGGCACATGTCCCCAGTCCGAGAGCCACGTCTGGTTTCCGGGACTGTTGGCAAAGGGTCTCCAGCAGGCTGCGAGTGGTGCTGCCTCCGGCAGAGGACGGCGGGGCCTGGCCGCTGTGGGAGCAGCGCACCAGAGCCTTGCGCATAAAAACATAAACATGGTACAGGCCTCCGAGGGACACGGGCGGAGTGCGGACGTCATGTGTCCCAGCACCTAATCCCTTAGCTTGGTCAGGGACACAGGACCTGTGTTGTCTCGCTCAAGGAGGTAGCTGGGCCAGTCAGGTTTTCTCTCTTGGGAATTTGGATTGAGAAACACAGAGGAGTCATTTGCTTGTTAGGGGTGGGACAAGTCAAGAGCTAGTGGGAGCTGCAGAGTCTGTGATGGGCCATGGGGAAGTCCAGGCTGTTCCGGAGCAAAAACAGTGGGTAGTCGGAGGAGGCCAGCAGGAAGCAGGACTGAATTAGATGGGTGGCCAGCGCCGAGGCTCGCTGACGGGGAGTCACAGTGACAGCGTAAGGACCCACAAGTCCTGGTGCTGAGGCTGCTGGAGCTCTATGCAGCCAACACCCAGCAGGATTCAACTTCTGATTCTGGGAGGCCTGGCACCACCAAGGCTCTGCTATTAGATGTCCTGTTCTCACTTGTCCGTAACCTTGTTTAAATCAACTTTCTGTCTACCCCATGCCTGACCTGTCTCTGGTCACACACAGTAAGGCTGTGGTTTAGAAATATGCCCACAGATTATTTGCTATTTCTTACTTTAAGAGGTGGAACTAAATTCTTTTTTTTTTTTTAAGAGTGGGCTAGACAGAGCGACTTGCTTCTGATGACTGGAAGGAATTTAAAGTGAGTGTGCAACTTCAGACACGGGTCATAAAAGACGCTGCGGTTTCCTCCCTGGTTTTCCGGATCACTTGTTCTGGAGGAAGTCAGCTGCCCTGTCGTGGGGACAGTCAGGCAGCCCACAGGGACCCGTGGAATGAGGAACCGAGGCCTCCCACCCGCAGCCATGCGAGTGTGCCGTCTTCACGGCAGGTCCTTCCCACACGGCTGAGCCGCTGCGTCACTGCAGCCCAGCTGGCATCTCGTGAGAGACTCAGACGCTAAGCTACCCCTGAATTCCTTACCCACAGAAATGGTAAAATCATAAATATTTGTTGTTTTAGACCCCTAAGTTTTGGTAAATTTATTAGCAGCACTAGATAAATATTAATATGTAGGTTGATTTGTTTTACATTAAACTGATGATCACTAACTGAACTGGCCCTTTAATGCTGCCTGGCAACGTTGTCTCTTGTCCATCTTCTTAAACCTTTTATTTCATATCTTCTCTCTCTCTCAAATCTCCAGTGCCTCGGTCCATTTTCACTCTCAGCTAATGTCCTTCATTCCTATTTCCACGAGAAAAGTCAGAGCACTCGAAACAATTTCCCAAGGACCCACTGTGACATCACCGTCACACTGCGCCTGCCTCCTCCCCTGTGACTAGGGAAGAACTTCCTGTGCTCCCAGCTGAGGCCAGCCCCTGCCCCTGGGCTCTAGATCTGGTCCCCTCTCGCCCACCCAAAAACATCCCTCCTCAAATTCCTCCCCCTCTCTGTTTCTAGGAGGAAAGAGCACACTGACCTGTGTCCCATTTGCTGCTCACAGCTCAAGGAACATGGAGTCTGAGCATCGACCCCCGGATTTAGCAGCACTGGCCAGTGGTTTTACCCCCAGAATCCGCCTGGAGGATGGCAGGAGAGAAATTAGAGACGGTGGGTCCGCTCACCACGTTCAGGAAATGTTGCTGTAAAAAGAAAGGGAGAAAAGGTGCGGAGGTATTCGGCCAAGGATGAGAAATGATAGCAAGTGTGTGCTGAAGGGGGTGCTCCAGCAGACGAGGGAACGGACGACGCAGGCACAACTGCGGCCCCTTGGCGGCAGGGACTGAGGCAGGGACGTGTGTGATACAGTCTTGTTCGTGCCCAGCAAGAACAACCTCAAAGTACGCTTAACAAGCCCCGAGTCGCGTGGAGCTCTGTGCAGGGCTGCGCAAAGAACTTGAGACGAGCACAGCTCCTGCTTTCATGGCCTTGTTTTCTACCACAGGCTGGGTCAGGGCGCCTCCGGCTTTGTGCCGCCTCTTTTCTAAGAAGTAGTTTTCTTTCAGAAGAAATCACAGAGTCTTCTCTATTTACTCAAAACACGAGTTCCTGAACTGTTCCAGCTCCTGGGGCGGGTGAGGTTAGGGTCTCTGCCAAGGGCCAGCGTTCAGAGGCGTGCAAGAAACACTGGCTGTTGTCTTTTATTCATAACACTTTACTTCTGACAGCAGAGGTGTGTTCTTTTTCCCACGTGGACCGATTCTCCAACACCTGCTGAGCGTCCTACAATTTAACTCAAATCTGACACTAACTGCCTGGAGTTAGCACAGGGTGAGGCCTCGGTCCTACAAGACTGCCCCCGCTTCAGAGTCTAATCATAAATCACAGGTTCAACAACTTCTCCCTCTTTTGGTTACAAATTGGAGGCTCCCATGACCCCCTTCTTATGTTCAATCATTTGCCAAGCTAGCTCATAGAACTCAGGAAGTGTGTCCTTACTAGATTATGGGTTTACTATAAAAGAAACACCAGATGGAGAGAGGGCAACCCATGGGGACAGGGGTGCAGAGCTTCCGCGCCTCTCTGGGCATGCCTCCCTCCATGGGTTCAGCAGCCTGGAAGTTCTCTGAGCCCCATAGCTCAGGGATTTTTACGGCGGCTTTATCACACAGGCATGATCGATTATCAGCTCGATCTCTAGCTCTTCTCCCCCGCGTGGAGGACGGGGAACAGTGCTGAAATTTCCAAGCTCCTAACCATGGCTTGGTTTTAACAAAAGCATCCCCTGTCTCCCAGGATATTCCAGGGATTTAGAAGCTCTGTGTCAGGTACTGGAGTCAAAGCCCAAACATTAGAACAAAAGATGCTCCTAGCACATTTACCACTTAGGAAATTGCAAAGGTTTTAGGAGCTCTGTGCCAGGAACTGAGGACAAAGACCCAATTATGTATTTCTTATTATACCACAATATCACAGGAGGTATCCTGGCTCTTTCTTCTCTTCCCACTCGCCAGCCCCGGCTACCAGGACTCACGAGGAAGGAGGGTTGGGAACGCCCCTCCCCACTGCCCAGCCCCACTGCCGCTGCCCTGCTGAAGCTGTCAGCAGTTCTTGCTTGGTTCCTAGCAATTGCCCCTAACTAGAGAGAAGTCCACCCCAGTCAGGATGTCATGCGAGACGCCAGCATCCTTTCCTCTGTCTCTCACCACCCGCCCCAGCCACACTGGGTCGTTGATGTTCTCTTTCGGCACCATGCGCAAGCTTTTCCTTCCTGCCATCTTCATGCTGCTCCCCTGTCTCCAATGCCCTTTTCTCACTACCCTCTTTCAAAATCATCATCCTTCACGTGCCTTATCCTTCGGATAAAGCTGGAATGCCACCTCCTCCAGGAAGCCTTCCTTATCACTCATCCTCAGAATTGGCTGCTCTTCCTTTGAGTGTTGCCCTGTCTTTCCGTGGCACTGAAGTTCCTTGTGGGCAGGCATGGTGTTTATTTGTCCTTTTGTCTTTCTACCAGCGTTGAGCCCTGCCCAGCATGGTGTCTGCATGGTGGTAGCTTCAGATGGAGCTTGCAGAGGGAGCTTGCACAGTGAGGGCTTGCAGAGGGAGGGCTGAGTGCGTCCTTGGGTTTCTTCCTTTCAGGCGTCTCACCTCCCAGTCTATTGCCCAGATCAGGGCTCCTCCCTGGCAGGTATACGCCTCGTGTCATGGAAAGAGCATGGAATGTACAATCGGAATTGGGCTCCAGTTTGCCTGACAATGCAATCTACCTTATAGACTTGCCGTGAGTCTGTAGTCAGCCATGGACAGGAAAGTGCTATGCAGACCTTGACTTCTACTCAAAGCAACACATTACTTAGTCATACTGGGTTGGCCACTGAGGGTCCATCTCAGCTGGGCTCCCAACTGGATTGGCTGGGCCACTTCCTGCCAGGATGAAGGTCTGGGGTGTGACCCCAGGACACAATGAGTGGCCCCACAAACCTGGACAGGGATGAGCCCACGCACCCTGACCCATCCAGCAATTCACATAATAACATGGAAGTCACTATTTTAAAGCGCATATTTAAAGGGTGATTTTTAGTTGTGCAACCATCAACACCATCTAGTTCCAGAATATTTCCATCATCCCAAAAGGAAACCTTAGCAGCCAGTCCTACTCCCCCTCTCTGCTCAACCCCTGGCAACCACTGATCTACTTTCTGTCTCTAAGGGTTTGTACTTCTGGGCATTTCATATAACTAGATCCATACAATATGTAGCCTTTTGTGACTAGCTTCTTTTATTTTGCATGTTTTCGAGATTCACCTATGTTGTAGCACGTAATGGTATTTCACTCCTTTTATGGCTGAATAATATTCCATTGTGTGCGTACATCCCATTTTGTTTATCCATTTGTCCGTTGATGGGCATTTAGGTTGTGTCCACTTTTTATTATTATAAATAATGTTCCTATGATCATTTGTGTACAGCTTTCTGCGTGGACATACGTATTCAATTCTCTTTCAATTCCTTGAAGTGGAATGTGACTCTGTAACTCTACATTTAGCATTTTCCAAAACAGTCGCAGCATTTTGCATTCCCACCAGCAATGCGTAAGAGCTCTGTAATCCTTCTGACACAGGATTCTGCCCCCGCTTGCCTTAGCATTCTGAAATTAGAAGGCCCAGGAGAGAGAATACTGCTGCCAGCTTTCACCCAGCCCTTTCCCAAAGTTATAATTGTGCAAGACAACAAGCTTTGCCAACTTTCATCGTCTGAAAAGCACGCTTGGACCCTTGGGTGCAAGTGACGTGATTTATCTTCCTTGCTGAGGGGATGATACAGCTTTGATCCTTCTGGCCGAGGAGGAGCCAGCTGTCTGTGGATAAAGCTCTGTGTTTGGGCTTGGCTGGTGCACGCAGAGAGGGGAGTGTCACTCACCCGGGCTGTTTGCTGAGGAGCGTTCTTATTAAGCCAGGCGTGTGTCAGGCGTGTGTCTCCACAGCCTCATCAGCCTCCTCTTGGGTCCTCAGGCTTCCTGGCTGGGAGCTGATTCTGGTTCTTGCAGGGGTCTCGGGCGTGAAGCTGGAGAGACGTCTGTGCAGGTGGACGGAGACCGTGGGTGTAGGCTGCTTCCTCCTCGGTGCCCAGCTGGGTAACAGGGGAACGTCCGCTGTCTGCTCATGGGGTGCTGGGAGGCAGAGACTTCCCGACTCCACTGGCTGTTCTTCTCACGACTGTGTACACAAGGGCTCTGTTTGCAGAGCCGCCAGCCTCGGTGAGGAAGGGTTTGTTTTTGCGGCATCTGGATGCGGGAGGGAGGTTTATTAGGCAGGTGGGGTGGGAAGGAGATTGCTAACCCCAGAGGAGTTCCCTTGCAAAGAAGGAAAATTACCAGCTGCGCCTGTTCTACGACTGATGGAGGAAGGGTTTGCTCGTGTTAGTCAGCCCAAGCGGAATGCCTCCGGGAGGTGCAGGGCAGAAGCAGAGCCAGGGAAAACAGTGCCACGAGGTCCCTGCTGATGAACTGATGACCCTGCCTGAAGGTGTCAGGTCATCGTATCTGGTGTGCACTTATCCAACCTCTGAACACCTTACACCCGTGGGTGTTTATTCATGCAACAAATATTTACTGAGTCCCTACTGTGTTCCTTGAGCTTTGTAAGAGCCAGAGATAAAACGGCGATAAGCACAACAAACACGGATAATTGTCCTTGTGGAGATCAGAGCCTGGCGGGGCAGAGAGGCATTAATTAAGTGATCGCAGGAATCAGTGCTGGGCAGGATCTCGCAGGTTCTCTGAGAGCGCATGGGGGAAACGGCTTAGTATGTGGGGGGGCTGTCCAGAAAGCCTTTCCTGGGACACCCAGGTCTACAGCATGAGCAGGGCTGGGGCAGAGAGAAGAGCATTTCCAGTGGAGGGCACCGCAGGTGGGAAGCCCGGAAATGGGGCGCAACACGACACCCGAGGAACGAAACGAGCCAGGAGGGCAGAGCAGAGAGGGAGGAGAGACAAGGGGTAGAGGCAGAGAGGCAGGCAGGGCCGGTCTGCTCAGGGCCTGATGGGCCGTGCGACAGCCCCCTTACCCTTCATCCTAAGAGAAGGGGGCAGCCACTGGCGGGTGGGGTCGGGTTTGAACTGGGCAGTGACACGGTCAGGTTTGTGTTTGCTGTGCCCGCTCTGGGTAGAGTTAAGATTGCTCACGGACTTCAGCCACAAGCTTCAGAGAAGTAGGCAGTGGATTCACAAGCAAACATAAATGTTTCTTTTCCTTTTCCACAGAGTTACTAGATTTCTCCTGGAATCCCGTGCGGTGGAGGGGGATCCGTGTGGACCGATGGAGTCGTGGTTCTGGTTTTAGGGAGGATGGGCCCACCCCGGTGAGACCAGGGCAACTTTGCGGGCTGGCGAAAACGTGGCTGTGAACGCTGGAGTTGCGCAATAGCGGGCCGACGCCAGATCAGGGAAGAGTGGCATTGCAGGGACGAGGGAGAGTCTCCAAAGGGCAGGGGCCATTCCAAGTCCTTCTGAGCCAGCTGGAGCCTCTGAAGGTCATTGGGCCTTAAATTTCTGAGGAAACCTGGGAAACCACATTTTTTCTGGACACCCTTCTTTCTGGCCACTTAGACCTGCCCACCTAGCTCAGTGCTTAACACAGGGGCTGTCCCTGGCTTAGAAGGTCAGGGCTGGAGGCCTCAGAGGTCGGCAGGCCCAGAGCTTTTCCGAGTGTGGCCCTCGGTCCCCTGCATGAGCATCACCTCTGGATAATGGTTGGGAAACTGCAGCTTCCTGGATCTGACCTCAGACCTGAACCAGAACTCTTGTTTTGGGGGCTGGAGGATGTGGGTAGGGGGTTGATGGTAAGATCTTTTAGGGAATCAGCATTTGAAGCAAGTGTTCCGGGGGATTCTTCTGCATACTGTGTTAGTTTCCTAGGGCTGCTGGAACCAGTCACCACAAATGTGGTGGCTTAAAATAACAGAAACATTCTCTCACCGTTTTGGAGACCAGAAGTTCCAAATCACTGCAACCAAGGGCCATGCTCCCTCCCAAGGCTCTAGGGGAGGGAGCAGCTGGGGGCAGGGTCTCCCTGTCTCTACCTGTCTCGTCCCATGGCCTCTCCTCCTCCACCCGTTGTCCAGTCTCCCTCTGCCTTCCTCTTAGTAGGACACCTGCACAGTTAGGGCTGGGATATTCCCCACCTCAAGATCTTTAACTTAATCATATCTACAAAGACCCTTTTCCCAAGTAAGGTAACATCTACAGGTCCCAAAGATTAGGTCCTGGTATCTTCAGGGGATCATTTTCCCATCTGCCACAAACACCCAAGTTCAAAAATCGGTATGGTTCACATCCTTAGGGTAGATGAGGCACAGGAAACTGGAGCCCACGGAGAAGTACTAATCCAAGGTCACATGGCTTGTAAGTCACTTCTCACATTAAGACTTCTGATTCCTCGTCTTTTCTGGGAGTCCTGGCTCTATGGAATAATGATATCTGACATTTCCTGAATGCTTCTTACGTACTGTTATAAGCGAATTATAGATACTGTCTCAGCCCTCTTCCAAACAACCCTTTGAGGTGTGTTCTCCTATGATCTTTCACTTTACAGATGGAAAAATTAAGGGGAAAAGAGATTAAATAACTTGCCCAAGGTGACAGGGCTAATTACTAGTGGAGCTGGGGTAGAAACCCAGGCAGTCGGAGGCCAAAACCTGCGTTTGTGGGTGGAACAACCTCCAGCTGGGCTTATTCCAAATCTACTCTGTGCATCACCACTCTCTGATTTTTTTTTTCCTTCCTAGAAAATTTGGAACCAAACCTTTCTGGAAGGAAAGGAGACCCTTCTGACCACTTGCCCTCTTCCTGCTCAGAACCATGTCTCCAATTCCTTGGTGAGTCTTTGCCTCAAGCTGCAGACAAACCTTCTCATCTCAGTCAGTGGGCCCCACGCAAGGCAAGCAAGTCTTGCAAAGAGGTGAAAAGGGTTGAGATCCTAATGGATTTCTTAGGCTAATGGCCCAGGATGGGTCCTGGAAGGTTCCCAGCTTCCAAATTACCTGTAAAAGGCAGAAGAAGAAGGTGGGGCAGCCTCATTTGCACCTTGGGTACATATTTGTTCCTGGCCTGACTCACTTCCTTCTGCAGCGGGGCCTGGGGTGAAATCTTTGTCCGTTCCTCCTCCCTCGGTGCTGCCTTATAGCTCCCCTCCCGGCAGGGCAGCTGTCTGAGAGTACACAGCAGCCCTGCTGTCCTGTCCGCCCCGTGGAGCCACGGCCATGGCAGCCCAGGCGGCGGGCGTTTCCAAGCAGCGTGCGGCTGCTGAAGGCCTTGGCTGCAACCAGAAAGCTGTGAAGTACCTGGGCCAGGACTTCGAGACCCTGAGGCAACAGTGCTTGGACTCTGGGATCCTATTTAAGGACCCAGAGTTCCCAGCGTGTCCATCAGCTTTGGGCTACAAGGATCTCGGACCACACTCCCCCGAAACCCAAGGCATCGTCTGGAAGCGGCCCACGGTAAGGAAGTGGGCTTGCTGTTGGTTGTCACGCAGGGTGGAGGGCCCTCGCATCTGGTCAGAGAAGTCATGGCTGTGGAGCTGAAGTTTCTGGACCCCATATTTCAGATCCTGTCCTCACTCCTGCCACCTTCTAAAATCTCGTGCAGAGGCAGTGAGGTATAGAGGCAGGAGAATGAATGAGGTTTGGAGCCAGGCAAGTTAGAGAATCCAGGCTCTGCCTGTGTGTGGTCTCGGACAGATAAACTCTGTGAGCCTCAGTTTTCTCATCTGTAAAATGGTGTTTACTGGCACCTTATTTTTCAGGGTTGGTGTAAGAACTAGAGATACATCTCAGAGCATAGTGCCCGGCAGAGAACACACAGTGGTTATACTTGCACAGGGCCCTGGGCCAGTGCACAGTGGAACAACTCAAGGCTAGATGTAGTCAGCACTCTGGTAAATTGTGACCATAGCATTGTGGAAAGGTGCAGGGTTGCTTAAGGTCATGAATTGTCACTGCTCCATCAGGGCTGGTGCGGGGAGAGGTGGGAGCCACGGCTGTGTGGATGCAGATGGAAGTCAGGGGCTCCTGCCTAGTGCTCAAGGGCAGGGGATGGGGAACTGTCCTCCAAAATCCTAGGCCTGTGACCCACCGCAGTGTGACCCTTGTCAAGTGGTTTAACCTCAGGGATAGGAACCCTCCCCGCACAGAGTGGTTGTGAGACCTTAGACCAGTAGAAAGTGCTCTGCTCAGTGTCGGCCCCTGACATGGTCTCGGAAGAGAAGCCGTGAACCGGGCATCCGTGGCCTCGGCCAGGGTAGCTTTTGTCTTCCAGCCACGACAGGGAAATCAAATCACGGCTCCTGTTTCTTGGCAGGGGTTGAAAAGGAAAGATACGGAGAGAATAATTCTTTTTTTTTTTTTGAGACAGAGTCTCACTCTGTTGCCCTGGCTAGAGTGAGTGCCGTGGTATCAGCCTAGCTCACAGCAACCTCAAACTCCTGGGCTCAAGCAATCCTTCTGCCTCAGCCTCCCGAGTAGCTGGGACTACAGGCATGTGCTACTGTGCCCAGCTAATTTTTTCTATATAGTTTTAGTTGTCTGATTAATTTCTTTCTATTTTTAGTAGAGACGGGGTCTCGCTCTTGCTCAGGCTGGTCTCGAACTCCTGAGCTCAAACAATCCGCCCGCCTCGGCCTCCCAGAGTGCTAGGATTACAGGCGTGAGCCACCGCGCTCGGCCGAGGATAATTCTTTTAAAATGATCGAAACCATCACTCAACTCCCACTATCTCTACCTTTTTGTGTTCGTCCTATTGATTTCACACAGCGGTTTCCACCTCTGAGAACAACTCCCTTGCCAGGCCACCCTCCCGCCCATGGGGTCCACTTCCCGCCCTCCTTTGAGACCTATGGGGTTACCCTGGCATGCTGATAGAATCAAGATTGGGGATTATGGTTTTATATCCTGATTTCAAGAATTGGCAGCGACACTTCATTTCAGTGGCTTGCTGAGCCTGTTTTGTACCAGGCATTGGCCATGGTACGGTTTGGGAAGGTGGCCAGGGGGGAAACTGAGGCATGAGCTGTGGTCTCAGCTCCGATGGTTGTGGGGAGGCACAGGTGGGAATGAAGGATCGATGCCCAGGGCAGCACGAAGTAAGAACTTAGCAGAGGCGTAAATCCCAGCCCGCAGGAATCTGACGAAGAGCCTTAGCGGGGAGTGGGATTGAAGAGCCCAGGTGACTTGGGGCAGGGGAGGTAACAGGGAGGGGACTATTCCCTTTAGTGACCAAAGTCTGGTATCAGTTAACCTTTGCCTAGTTCTTCCCCTTCCTTCCAAATTCTCAGAGCCCTTACCTCCGCACCAGGCAAGCACACTGCCCGTTCTCCCCCAAACCGCGTCTTCACCTGGTCTCGCTGTCCACGGAGACGTGGCGATTTGAGACTGGATGTGCGCATTTGTGTCCGTCAACAGAAGTAGCAAAATCCAGAGGATGAGGCCGTGGAACCCGACTCATGTGGGAGGCAGAGCGGAAGGACCCTATTGGAGTGCGCGTGGGTGTCAAAGACATAAATGTGCGTCAGAGTTTAATCTCTGCTTTGCCAATCACCAGGGAGGAATTGTCACAGCTGCTCTGGCCAGGCTCACATTCACGTACCACAAGGGAACAGCAGAGGATGCAGCTTTATCCTCTGAGATCTTACAGATCATCGAAGGGACTCCCGAGTCAGTGGAGATTCTGATGCTGTCCCTGTTGGGGACATGCGTGGGATCCTGGGAGAGGCAGCCTGTACCCAAACGCCTCCGTTTTCTTTTCCCGAGAGGGCTCTGCGGGGGCTTGCAAGCAGATTGGGGTGTCCAGAAAGGAGGTGCATTGTAAGGTATCTTTGGGAACGGTGCTGAGACATGATCTCCTGGCAAAGCTGAGGACTTGCCGTGGTCCCCGAAAGAGTCATTCAGCGTATTACTCATGGCACTCCAGAGGAGGGGACATATGGAATTATACTTATGAATAACATGTAGTAAAATGAACTTTCCATCTACCTATAAACTACTTAGCACCATTCTGGATATAGCACGTTAAATTGTGTAGAGCCTTTGACAATCGCTCTGTCTTCCAACCCAACTCAAAATTTCAGCAGGCCTTGGTAGGCCTATTATTAATAGATATGAGTCTAATGAAATTATATCTCATGGACAGTGTGACATAGCTAATTGAATATATGGCTTAGGGAGTTATTTTGGGAGCATCAGCATGTTCTATGGTTAGTAGAAGCCATTTTTTTTATTTTTTATTTTTGAGACAGAGTCTTGCTCTGTCACCTCAGCTAGAGTGCAGTGGCATCATCATAGCTCACTTCGACTGCAAACTCCTGGGCTCAAGCGATGCCTCAGCCTCCTGAGTAGCTGGAACTACAGGTGTGCACCACCACGCCCAGCTAATTTTTCTATTTTTTGTAGAAATGGGGTCTCACTGTTGCTCAGGCTGGTCTCAAACTCCTGACCTCAAGTGATCCTCCCATCTCAGCCTCTCAAAGTGCTAAGATTACAGGCATGAGCCACCGTGTCTGGCCTCTGCCTACCTTTTTTAAAGCAAAATTTCAATTCAAAAAATTTTTTTTGTCTCTTCCTATTTATTAATCTTTCAAATCTCTCTACTCTAGTCACCAAGAAATGACTGGAGACTGGGAACTCTTGAGCACCTGGGATCAGCATTTGTAGCTGCCCACTTTGAAAACACCCAGATTGGCTGGTGCCACATCTCTCTTTAAATTGGCACCAGAGATTGCAACAGATTGAAAAGAAAACTCAAAAAACCAAAGGTCCATCACTTGAGGACTGGCTAAACAACTCATGGTACTTTTAATGAAATTACAAAGCTTCATCACAAAGTTCTTAGGTCCTAAGACATACGTGATAAAAAATGTGTATAACCTTACAATAGCAATGGCTGGATACTTTCTGCACAGCCCTTGTATATGTATTGTATATATTTGTGCTTTTATGGCAGGAGAGAGTTTCTGGAAGGATATGTAAGAAATGCTAACAGTGGAGAATCTGAGCTGGAAGGAATTTTTTTTGTTGTACACCATTATTTTACTGCTGGATTTTTTTCCATGTGCATGTATTTTTTTCAATGAAAAATAAGTGAATGAATTTTTTTAATACTTGGGAAAAAAAAGCCAGCCAAAAGGAGATGTTTCCGGCCATTTGGGCAGGAGCCGGCCGCCTTACGGAGGGCTGTAGCACCGCCACTCGGAGGGCTCCACCTCACACAGCAGAACCCCGGAATCCCCAGCCTGTGCCTCTGCCCTCGGCCCACGGCCTGCTTCCTCAATCCCTTCGGTCTACCATTTCACCGTCTCTGTGCAGCAAGAACGAGATTTTTCTTGCTCTCCGCGGCCAGTCTTTGATGTAGCACAATGCAGGATGCCTCTGATTAAATGTAGGCGGACTTCCTTTTTGTCTTTTGGGGTCCACCTTTTCCCCCAGCAGTTTGCCTGGTGGCCAGACAGACCCATCTCTTCTTCGGGAACAAATCTGTAAATTACTCTCAAATCCTGCCTTTCCAGTGGCTGGGCATCGTCTCCCATCCAGTAAGTATTTCAGCCATAATCACTATTGGACATTTTTCTCCTTTTGTGGGTACAGTCTACATTCTATTATTACGCACCAGCCTTCTTTTCCTCTGATTTTTTTGTAATGCCAATCTTGGTTTCCTACATAGACCAAAAGCACTTTGAGGCCAAGAATCACGTGTTTTATTTCTTTTCTTTCATTTCGCCATGCTCCCCTTTTCCCCCTGCCTGTCACGGTGCAAGCAATACTGAGTGTAGAATGGGCATGCGATAAATCCTTCTGGGTAAACAAATAAAGCGTGCCTCATCGCGCCCCAGCAGAGCTCCGGAGCCCCATAGGCAGATGGCAGTTGAGGTCGGCGAGGAGGAAGGGCGGGTCAGACAGATGAATGTATCAGAGCTGAGTTCTCCTCCTGGGATAGATGGTACTTCCTGACACCTCAGCATTTCCAGCAGCACATGGGATCATTAGAGTATTTAACGAGTGTCTGCAGGGTGCATAGCATTTTGCTAAACATTATCCTAATGCTCTATCTTATATAAATAGGGGTGTTGTCTGAATGGGCGAGATCACATTTTGTCACACCATTATCTCAGCCTTTGCCTTTCTCGTCCCTCCCTGCCCCTGCCACCCTTCACACCCACACAACCACATGATACGTGCAGTGATAAAAATGCTGGTGTGATGGGGTGTGGGTCCCTTCCTGCTCTAGCTGTGCGGCTGTGGGCAAGTCTCCTCCCTCCCCTGGGCTTTGGCGTCCTCAGCAATAAACCGATGTTCCGTGCAGTGAGACGATCTCCTGGGTCTCCTCCAGGTCTGCCTTCCGTGACCCTGGTGTCCCTTTACCCCTGCTGCCCCCATCACTGAGCCTCTGGTGACTTGTGTTTTTTTCCCCAATTGCTCTCAGGAATTGTGCCCCAGCCCCCAGTTTATCATTGGCGGAGCCACGCGCACAGACGTTCGGCAGGGTGGTCTAGGTGAGTGGCTGGGGCAAGTCCTGTTTGTTCTGTGGAGGGCGGGGTGTGTGTAATATCAGAGCAACCCCAGAGTAACCTGTAGCGCTTGACCAACGGGATTATGTCCCTGATTTCTCCATATTGGTTTGTGCTTTTGCAGTCAGTCTTCACTCTGGGGCTGAAGGCTGGAACTACCTTTAGGCTCCCCCAACAAGAGGTTTTTCTGCCAGCTCACTTAGCCACTTTAGTGCTGGAGTAATGAGTAGATAATCATGCTGCACTGTGTTTTCCTAGTAGTTACCTGTAAGCAGACATAATTTGCCCTATGGAATAGCCATGTCTCTGTTATTAGGGATGTCATAATTGATGCTTTTAGAATTAGTAAGAAAACAATCTTATCTTTCTAGCCAGGCATTCTTTCATAGGCCTGGGATCCTGGAATCAAGAATTTTTATTTCCGAACCTATCATATTCCTTTCAAATCAAGTGCAGTTAAGTGTAAGAAATAATTTCATTTTGTTATGTAAGTCCTCGCCCCGGCTGTGGGAACTGAGGCTCCCCTTGGTAGTGGATCAGCTTTATTGATCTCATCAGCCCTCCTGGGCCCAGGGCCTCCCGGACGGGAGTTTCTCCATGGAGTTGGAAACCAGTGACGGTTTATGGACAACCTGGCCCTGAATTGAATTCTCCGGGCTTCCAAACTGCCCTCCGGTGACAGCTGCAAACTATAGACCTGGAAATGAACACAAAGAAGAAACAAATCCTACTTGGTGAAAATCAGCAAAACAAACAAAAACCTCAGCATCCACACCAACCCCGTAACCTGTTTTTTTAGGAGGTTTTCCCTTTTTCTCTTTCCTCCTTGTTCTAGCGAGGAAAACCTTTTCGCTTCAGCCTGCTGGAAACTTTCACGATTTTGAAAATTGCAGGGCATTTTATTTTAAATGCTTCCAGTGTTCGCTCCTCTAATGCGCAGAGCAAATATGCCCCGGCCCGGCCGGAGCCTGCCGGTCAATCAGCAGGAGCCATCGGGGCGCACGACCTGCTCCCGCCCCACAGCCTCGCTTCCCGGGCGTTGCGCGGGGCGGCAGAGGGCGGCGTGCTGACCTTCCCTTGTCCTCGGCCGGTGTGCGCTTTTCCTTCCAGCTCCATGTTGGAGCTGATTTAGCGTGTCTCTGGGAAACGCGACCTCCAAGGTGCCTTTAGCAGCTCCTTGTTAAAAGACGTTTTAACTTTGGGAAAGGTATTTAGTAAGTACTTTTCATTGATTGGCTCGGATGGATTTTTCTTTGAATAGTTTTAAGCGAGGAGAAGAGAGGGTTTCCAGAAGGGGCCGGAGCGTTGCCATGGTGAGCGTGCGCCGCGGGCGGCGGTGGAGGCTGGCGGTGCGGGAAATGAGCCGCTGATTGACTGGGGGTCCCGCTCGCGTCAGAACGAACCGGGCGACCCCCACGCCGCCGCCCTGGGGGAGCGCCGCCCGCGCGGGGCTGTAATGGACGGGCGCGCAGGGGCCTGGGCGGGCGGAGCCTCGGCAAGCGGAGAAGTGGGCGCCTCACAGCTCCCAGCCCGCCGCTCCGGGCCGGGGTGGCGGCCGGTGGCTGCGTCGCGACCGCCCGCGTGGCCCTGGGCAATGAGCAGACTGCGGCGAGGTTAAGAGGAGAGACTCCTCACCCGACACACGGCGCGTTCCCGGGGAGCAAGGCGGCAGCGCGCAGCGCTGTTGGAGCAGGGCGTGACGCCGACTAGCGTTTGTTCGATGCTTCGTTGGCTTTTCAGAATCGAGTACAGTGCTGTGGAGTGTGCTTCAGGTTTTTTTTTTTTTTTTAATTTATGATTTTTTTTAAACAGTTGATCTGGACAATGAAAATGATATCTTTTTGCGTAGAGTTCTGTGTTATTATTTTTAGTATTGTTTTGAATACGCACAGTTTAAAAATTAAAACAACAGAAAGGTGCCCAGTGGAGGCTGCTCCCCGCCTGTCTGCATCTACTCCATTGTTCACTGCCTGGTAACCACTTTTTTTTTAAACTTCGTTCGGCATCTCTTTATGCAAATTCAAGCAAATCAAAATACATATTTTAATTTTTATCCCGTTCTGGCATTGAAGGCAGCGTACTATAAACACTGTTTGGCACCTTGCCATTATTCACTGTTATTTCACTTAATAAAATATCGTAGAGATCTCTCCATGACAGTCTGTAAGACACTCCATTCCTTTTTAGCCACTCAGCGTGCTATACTCTTTTGTGTGGACGCAGCACGGTTGATTTGTGGTTTATCCTGTCTCCCTTTGATGGACACTTGAGTTATTTTCTTGCTGTTATAAAAAGTGTCGCAGTGCATCTCCTTGTTTGTACATCGTGTCGCGTGTGTGAGGCTGTGTGCCAGCAGGTCCAACATGTGGCTGCTCGCATGAGGGTGGGGTATCCATCCTTCCTTCCTCCTGACTGTCCTTGCAAAGCCAGATTTTCATCCTAGAGTGTGAGCCTCTGGCTCCCATCAGAGTTCACGCTCACATGGAGCCCGGGAGCCGGCATTCTTTGCAGAGGTGTTTTAGGGAAATAAAGATCGAGGAGGCTGAATGCTAAGGACCCAGCGAATCCAAACAATTCTTACTGTAGGGTATGATGTTTCTTTGGGTAGCTCAGCCCCTGCAGGAAGACAGTGTGGTTTTGCCTCCACACAAGTAATTAAATGAGAAAATCCTTTGATGAAAGAGCCTCCAAACAAAAGCCCTCCCTGGACCCCCAGGCCTCCTGGTACCCTGTGAAGGAGAGTTCTCCAAAGATGCTGAGCCTGCAGTCCCAGCCTTTCCTCGCTCCTTGTTCTCCGTGGAGCCTGTACTCACCAGGTCTAGCAAGGGCCACACATGCTCAGTGTCCTACTGGGGTGTGAGGTCTCAGGGTCACCCCATGTAGTGACGGAGTAAGCGGCAAGTGTGTAGTTCCCTGTGGAACGCACCTGTGGGTGCCCATTCGCAGTGGGTGCTGCAGGTTGCACATCACTCAGGGGACCTCAGGGACCCAGCCTGTCCCTCCGCTGCTCATTCCAGCACAGTCTGTCTCTCCCTTGCATTTTGGCCCATGCATATCTCAGAGCATCTTGAGGCCCTTATGGCCACTGAAGTGGACCCTATTCTACACAGGAAGTACCCCTTTCTGGCTTCGTGCACCCACATTGTAAGTCACACCTGTGTATCAACCACAAGTCCTACGGTCACTGGCCTTAGAAGTCCAGCCCAACTAGCTCAAGGAAAGGAAGATTTATTGGCACGTCCAACAAGACCATGGAAGGGGAAGGGCAGCGTTGGTCTCTGGGAAGCCTGGCTCTGGGGGCTAAATGTTCCTGGCACACTCCCTGCCCACCTTTTGTATCTACTGGTATCTACGGATTGGCTTCACTCTCTTCCATGGCAGACACGATCCATCGGCAGGAAATCTGACCACTGGTGGTTCCAAGCTTCATCCCAGCAGCATCATAAACCGGCTTTGGTTTTACAGATCTCAGAAAAGCACTCTGATGTGATGGTTTGGGTCGTCACCCACTCCTTGGGCCGGTTACTGCAGCCAGAGGAGGTGAGGTACCATTTGGTCGGCCCAACCTGGGTCATGGGTCCGCTCTTGTGACTGGGAACCCCCCTCCAAAACCACAGGGAGAATTCTCCAGAAGAAGGGAGCAGTGGCTCTGGCCAGACAGAATAAGGCAAGTGCACCTCACACGTAAGTGGAGGGGACCCAGGTCTGACCCAGCCTGCACTTTCCCTCTGCCCTCTGCCCCTCATGGCCCTAGCATCTTCCCCTCCCCAGATCCATTACTCTGCATTGCTACCAGAAATGCCTTTGTGGAGGTCCCTCTTCTCTCTCCGATCTGCCACTAGCAATGGCTAATTCAGCAGGCACAAGTAGACCTGCCGGGGCCTCTCCACCTCAGTTTTCACAGCTGTAAAGCGGGGATACAATCAAACCCAGCTGTCTGAGTGATGGTGCTGAGTAGAGAATTGACACTTGGTGCCTGTTTTCTGGGAAACTTTCGATCTGTTGATCTAAACCCTTTTATCATATAATCATGTGAACACAGGTGTAGCCTAAATCTGAGGCTACTTGTGTTTTTCTTCTTTCCTTTCCACTCTTGACCATCAGGCTGGATCAGGCATTTAGAGTAAAAGTCCCATCCTGAAGTTGCTTATGTGCCTTTATTTTCAAAGGATTTCAAAGTCTCATGGCTTATCCACTTGGCTTTCCCCAGCCTGCTGACACTGATGGTTGGGTGCATAAAGGTGTTTGGAGGTGCTTGCTGGTCCTCGACCATGGAAGGATGTCCCAGGAACAGACCACGAGTGAGACTGTCCCCGGCCCCTGCTGGTGGCTGTGGATAAAGGAACACTCACGGGACCCTGTGGCCCCTAGTGGGACTCAGCGTTGGCTTGTGTCGGAAGCTCAGCAGTAACTGCAGGTGCCAGCGACCTGCCAGGCAGGCTCCACCCAGGCCTTACCTTAGTTCGTCACAAACAGGGACACACTAGGATATGGTGTCATTTGTGCTCAGGGTTGTGAAAACACAACAGGACTTGAACTGTCTTCCGGTGAAAACGGGCCCAAAGGCCACTTGAGGGATGTTATTCAATAACAGTAGAAGACCTTGGTCTCTGAAAAA
This sequence comes from Propithecus coquereli, assembly GCF_000956105.1. NCBI lineage: Eukaryota > Metazoa > Chordata > Mammalia > Primates > Indriidae > Propithecus > Propithecus coquereli. Next base: position 1,331,058 of record NW_012145523.1, read on the forward strand.
GGAAATTCGATGCTTGCTGCTTTCAGGAACTGGGAGCAGGAGATTTTCTTCTTTAACAGATGAGGTATAGAAACTTCCAGAATGTAGACAGAAATGAGAGTGATTTTTGAATAACACATGCTACAAAGTTTGTCCAGACTTTTGACCTAGTGGGTGGTTTATTTTCCATGGGGAGCAGGACTAGTAAGTGACAGGAGCTTTGATAAGCCCTGGGGTTTCCCCGTCCATGTTCTGCCTCCCACCTGTTCCCACTCTCCCTCTCACACTCTGCGTCTGCGCCTGTACGTGCTCCCCTTGCCTCGCCCCTGCTCTCTGCTGACCCAATTTTCCTTTTTGGCTCTATGGAACTGGTATCTTTTTTGTCTTTGTTGTATTTATTGAATAGAGTTTTATATTCCTTATTCCTGTTTTGCAAAGAGGATGACTGGACCTTTTTATGCACCTCTAAAGAGAAACAAAGCACCAGCAGCAAAAACCTAGAACCAGGTGCCTTGTCTCTGCAGCCTCCCGTGGCCCTCCTCTCCCAGCCAGTGCCCCCTGCGGAGCCAAGTACCAGAGCAGGGGCTGGCCCACACCCAGCGCTAGTGGGTGGTTGGGAGTCCTGTCAGCATCTTTAAGAGCACTTTCCCAGACACCTTTTGATCTTCGAGGATGGAGGCAAAGTCGATCGATTCACTAGGACTGAGTGGTGACTTTTAATGAGCAATCAGGGAAGCCTCAGAGAACAGAAAGGACTAAGTCCGATCATTGATTGTGAGGAGCGCAGGGTCAGAATTCCGGGAGGCGGGAAAAACTGCAGATGACAGTTCCACGCAGCCCGGTGGCCTTAACTGTGATACGGGGGACGCGGCTTTGCTAACGGGGCTTTTTCTACCTGTGGCTCATCTTTTTTTCTCTCTTTCTTGGTTCCTGGAGCTCGGTGCCCTCCTGGTCAGTTCCACTCGCACCGCTGTCCCGTCTGCTTGGAGCAAAGGGCCCGGCACACCCAGTCCCGCTTTAATAGTGAGGATTTGAGACAGCGGGTGTGGGAGGCTTTGCATATTGCGCATTAGTTCAAGAGCACGAGAGAATGCCACGTTCCGTGGTGACTTTCACTCGCCCTCGCTAACTTTCTTCTTTACGGTGTGAATGCAGGCGAGAAGCACAGGCAGAGAAGTCACAGATTATTTTCATACCACGTAAGAATTATGACAAACAGCCCGAACACCACTTCTGCTCGTCGCTGTTTCAGAATTGTGCTGCTTATTAGGCTCCTTTCCAAATCCCTTATTTAGGACCTTAATAAAGAAGCACAAACATTACTATATTATACTTTTTAAAAAGCATATTTTGATAACTGTTCATATAATTATTTTTTATAGTCCAATTTTTTCGTTTTATGCATTTAGAAAGATTATTCTGAGATCAGATCCTGACTCACTCCCTGTTATAATAACAGGGTCTCACTCTGTCACCGGGGCTAGAATGCAGTGGTGTCTTCATAGCTCACTGTAACCTCCAACTTCTGGGCTCAAGCGATCCTCTGCCTTGTTCTCCCAAGTAGCTGGGACTATGGGTGTGCACCACCACGCCTGGCTAATTTTTCTATTATTTTGTAGAGATGGGGTCTCGCTCCTGCTCAGGCTGGCCTCAAACTCCTGGCCTCAAGGGATCCTCCCATCTTGGCCTCCCCCAACCTAGGCCTCCCCAGTTGCTAGGATTACAGGTGTGAGCCACTGTGCTTGGACCTTGAGGACAGTGTTTCTCCATCACTTTATAGGCCTGTGGCCGAAAATATCCCTTCTTGCTCTCATCAGACTTGGCTTAGGGTTATTGGGCTCTTACAGTGTTTCCTCCTTGCCTTACCCCCTTAAATGCCATTTGCTCTTACCTGTTTTCCTTGGGGTAGTACCTCCTGTTCTCCTTTCTCTCCTGGATCCTGGGTAGCCAGAGCTAGAGGGATCGAGGGAAGGATTAACTCCAGGGGCCACATCTGAAATGCCTACAGAGGTCACATAAATGAGTAAAGTAGGCCAGGAGTAGATAACAATAGGGAATAGTGGAGACTGTGGCAAACTAGAGAGCATGCCCTGTGTGAGAGGGAGGCCATCACCCAGCTTGAGCCGCATGTTACCGTGTAGGAGCCAGGAGACCTTCCCTGACCGCCCTGCATTTAACAGTGCTGCCCTAGTTCCTCTCGCCCTGCTTTGCTTTCTTACCAGTGTCTACCACCAAGGATTCTTCCCCACTATGGCATCCTTGGGGCCTAGAATACTTGGCACAGAGTGGATGCTCAATAAATATTTGTAGAATGAATAGATGGAGGAATTTTGGCCAGATTTTGCAGTTTTCTCAAGAAACCAGAAATTCTGGATTTTGTTTTAGACACCTAGAAATCACCATGCAGGCCAGTACTGTACAGGAGAGGTCTGCAAGCTGGTTATGACTGGTTTGTCACCTTCAGTCTGTACCGAGCCCCCACTGAATTATGGCACTGACCTTTGGGCTGTTCTGCATTCCAGTCAGCTTTCGCCCTTGGATCTGGTTGAGCTACTGCTAGCTGCCCTCGGGGCGGTCTTCGGAGAGACTGTACCGCTGCAGACACGCCCCAGGCACACCTGTGGCCTGGCCAGGTCGCCTCCACCACTCCCTTTACCAGCTGTGCTTCCGTCCTGTCTCCTTTCGTGTCGTTTTGCTCCCAGGCACTGTGCTCAGGATACTTTCCCAGCCGGAAAATGCCTTGTTTTCTGTCCACAACACCCACTGGGCTCCTGGGCATTTATACATCTGAGTTCACGTTGCCTCCTCTCTTCCTGTATTTGCGCTGGAAGACCAGCCTCTTTTTGCTGTGGAAAGTCTCTGTTATGTGTTGAATACTTGATGCACTTTAAAGACCCCGCAGGACATTGGGAAGCCTCGGAGCACCTAGCCCCAAGCTGGGAGTGCCACACAATTGACAGTCATTTTTGGAGGGGGACATCTAACAACTGGTCCAGGCTGTCCCCGGCAACAGCAGTGATGCTCCATTTTCACACCTCACCGCGTACATTTCAGCCATGGCTGGAGCTGACAATCTCCGTCTTCGTGCTCATCTTTTAATTTTTTTCTCCGTTACACCTGGCTTCTAGCGTTTTGTCTTATTTTTGAATCCAAAGGGCATTATAATTAAACTCAGTGAGCAAGCCGCCTTCCCTTGAAATGGGCTCTGAGGTGTATTTACATAAGCTCCAAATGTATTTATGTAGTGTTTTTATCCCCCGCTGGTGAATCAATTCTTTTATTTACTATTTGCATTTTTATTTACTAAATAAAATTCCATTTTATTTACGATTCCATTTTTATTTACTAATCAATTCCGTTTCAATTTACTAAGGTCTGATCGAGAGCTGGAGGTGGGCAGGGAGGTCCTGAAGCAGTTTGCTGCCGCTGGGTCTCACCCCTCCAACCGTGGGGGAGGTTGGATGGGACTGGGCTGGCGGCTTCCTGGGCAACCAGGAAAACACTGAGATGATCTGAATGCGTTCCCTCCGCTGTGAAGAGGTTTCTTTCTTTTCTTCCTTTTCCTCTCCAGCAATAACTTAGAAGTCAAGGCAAGATGGCTTCTGATTCAAAGATAACATTTCCTGTTTTTTTATCCAGCTTTTCCTGTTTTTTTCCCCTCTTTTTTGAAGCACATTAACTCCCTGGGGTGCTCTGCAGCTCCTGGAAGCCGAGGACACCCCCGCCCAGAATTGTCCTTGGCCAAGTGTTGGGCTATGTTGTGGTCGCCCCTCCCCACCCCGACTCTGCTGCCAGGTCTGAGAGGCCCCTTCTGGGTCGCCATGGGAACCAGGAGCGGAGGTGCCAGGCGGCCTGTGGGGGGCAGCAAAAGTGGATTATTTAGTGTGCTTTATTATATGTAGTACAGCTCGAAAGAGTTATTTTGAGGATATAAAAATTATAGTTGCCATAAATGAGTCACACTGCCATTGCTCAGAAAAACACCAGTAAGACTTGGGGCTAATTTTTGAAACTCTGCTAGTGACTCTGCTCCCCAGGGTGACCCCATGCCCCAGCCCCTGCCGAGAACATGGCACCTGGGCCCGCTGGAGTTTCTGGACATCTGCGATGCCCAGTGCTGATTGACGCACTCTAGGGTCTTGCTTCTAGAACAATGGTACCTTGCTACAGTGTGGCCATCAGGACAATGTTCCAGCAAGGTATGCTAGGTTCCTAATGCACAGACACAGCAGGAGGCGGGTTCGTGGTGTCAAATGTGGTGATGCAGGTATGGCTGCGGGTGGATGCCCACAAGAGTGAAGGAAACGTGGCTTAGCTGACATACTCATTTGTCAGCATCAGGAAGAACTTTCACAGTCCATTCATTCATTGCAGTGTTTATGCGCCGCCTGGCCGGCCTGCACAGGTGCTGCTACTGGATGGTGATGATGTGGCTTGGAGGAGCAGCTGACAATGATCTCAGAGTAAACAGGAGTCCCTGAAGATGCAAAAAGGCCATGGCAGAGCTGGATCCAGGTGTCACCGGGCGTCTGGATCTGGGGCTGAGCTGGGGGAGTGCACAGAGGTGGAGGGTGGCCACGCAGCACCCGCGTGAGCTGGAGTCTGCCAGGTTCAGAAATGTGTAGCTTTGCCTGTCTCACAGGGGTGAGGATTGGCATCTATATGATTTGGAGGTAAAGAAGAATGGGATAATTATATGGCTTGAAGGGCCTGAAGGAGGTCAAGAGGTCACTCACCCAAATCCAGGTGGACCTGAGTCTAATCACAATATACCAGGGGTCTTCAGAGACGTGAATGTCGGAAGCTGGGTGAGATGAGACCCTACTTGGGAACCAAGCTGGAGGAGCAGGTCAGAGCCTCCCTTTGACTGTTAAAATTTCCTTTATCCAGAGAAGGCAGAAGTAAGTGAAGGAAGGAGGAAGCAGAGAGTGGGTCCCAGAAAACTGTAGTAGTAGGCTAAAGAAATATCATCGTCATCATCATCAGTGACATTTACAATGTTAAGCAATTGTTTCGAACCGTGGACTTAGGAGAAGCCGTTTTGTCCAGCCTGCCTCTGATGCAGGAAGACTTTCCCCAGCCCTGATTTGATTGCGGATCTTCTGGCTCACTAGTTCTCAATGAAGGGGTGATTCTCGCCCCAGGGGACATTTGGCAGCGTCTGGAGACATTTTTGTTTGTCCTACTTTGGTGTGGGGGGTGCTAGTGGCATCTAGTGAGCATGTCCTACAATGCACAGGACAGCCCCCACCACAAGGAGTCACCCATCCCCAAGTGTCAGCAGCACGGAGGCTGAGAAGCCCTGTTTGGGCAGGATACACCTGTGTTACGTACGGGGGCTTTATTAACTGAGATGGTAGCTTTGTGTTCTAAATCTGGCTCTAGTTCTGCATAGTATTAGTGTATGCTGCTTTCTGTTTCCCTGTTTGCAATATCAGCTACAACATGGATTAAATCATAGGACTTTCTTGCTGGTAATCAGGATATGAACTTTCAAATCACCTCTGACAAATTCATACCAAGGTGAATTCATTCCAGAAGCATTTTATGCTAGAGTCTAGGAGGAGCATGAGGTCCACTGTCTGCCTCCAGCCAGCTTCTGGTCTAGCCAGAGAGATGGGGATTGTCAACAAAGCAAGAATAACCAGAAGTGTGTGTGTGTGTGTGTGTGTGTGTGTGTGTGTGTGTGTGTGTGAACATTTTAATGCAGCCAAGGTGGCATGGATTAAATGCCAAGGACTTGAAAAGGCATATTGACCAAGGGGAGGGAGGGAGGCTCTGTGACTGCTTAGCAGTAATGCCCAAAGCTGAAACAGTGGCCTGTGTTGTATAAAAACACCCAGAGCAGCCTTCCACAGAAAAGCAGGCAAAGCATGCCTCCGCTGTGATTAAATATTGAAGATGGATTTTTAAAAAACAGGCATATATTAGTAGGGTCAAAATCTTGACATTACATTCACATGTGCAGTCAGCATAGCAGTCTTTATTTTTGTCAACGGTTCCTTGCTTGCTGGGGAGCCCCGATTTTTTTCATTGACCATGAATGGAAGGGAAACATAAACTGGCCAATTAAAGGTTTTGTGCCTCTGCCTGTTACAGGTTCTTGTCTCTTTTGGATAAATATCCCTTATTCAATTATTCTATCTGAGTGGTGCTATAGACCGAATGTTCGCACTCCCACACCCCCAAATTCATACGTCGAAATCCCAGCACCCACTGTGATGGTACCAGGAGGTGGGGCTTTGGGGAGGCCATCAGGTCATGCGGGTGGAGCCCTCGTGAATGGGATAGTGCCCTGTAGAAGAGGCTCAGGAGAGCCCTCATCCCTGCCACCATGTGAGGACGAAGAAGGTGCCCTTTTGGGAACCAGGAGGATGGGCCTCACTGGACACCGAATCTGCCTTGATCTTGGACTTCCCAGCCTCCTCCCAAACTGAGAGAAATGAATTTCTGTTGTTTATAAGGCATCTACTATGGAATTTTGTTACAGCAGCTCGAATGGACTAAGGTGGTGGTTTCTCACTTCGTAAAGGCTTGTCCCTTCCCTGCCTCCCCAAGATGGCGCCTGGATATGAGGAAGGCCCAGATGTTCTCCTGGCAGTGGGAGAAGCCAGCTAGTCCTTGTGCAGCATGGTGCTGTCCTCTGGATCTTGCTGGTCTCCTGGGTGTGACCGGTGCACTGCGTGGTCTCTGTGACTCCCTCTGGGTCCAGTGGACCCTCCCTGGCTATCTCAGCCCCACCTGAGTGCTTGTTAGCCCTGCAGACATGACATGTCACACCTCCCACCCCGTGTCTAGCCCACGATGTCTCCTCTGCAGCCTCTGCCCTAGGAGTGACCCACCTTTGTCCTTCCTGCCTCAGCTCAGCCAGGTATGACGGCTGAGGGAGCCTTGGGGTGCCTCTTCCATGTCTCTCATCTTCTCTCTGCCTGAGTGCTCCGTGACACCATTTCTGTTGTGCTGCCTGGTTCCCTCATGGGAAGCGGGGCGCACACCCTGTCTGTTTTGGCTTCCTCTTCAGACTACCTGGAGTTTTGCTGTTGCTCCCATTCCAGCTGTTGTTCAACCTCAAGGTGAGGGGGGGCTCCTGCAGGGTTCCGATGTCTGATCTTTTTCCTTTCTTTCCTTCCTCTCTCCTTCCAGCCCAGAAGCATCTCCACTTCTTCCCTTGGTGTTTGGGAAATTCCATTAAGCTATAGACTGAGTTCTTACTACCTACAGCTTAAAATAACATTAGATGTTCAGACCTTCAAGCTTTGATTTTAATGTACAAAGGGAATTTTTGAATTAAGAGATTTCTTTTTTAACAAAGCCTGATTCAGGATTATTGTCCCTTGGTGGACTTAACATTTTTTTTTTGACAGAGCAGAGTGATGACTTCATTGTTACGGTTGGGGGTCTGTCTGCTCTTCACTGGAAGTCCTGGAGCCTGATGATCCAACGGATGAGGAGTTCTAGGGGCTTGTTGTTTGAGTGGAATAAAAAAATCAGTTTATTATTTTAATGAACATTGCACCCATTACATACATAACCTGAAGAAGGAATTGGAAGAGCAGAACTCAGTTCTCAGAACTTCCCCTGAGGTCCATGACCCAGGACACTCCACTGTAGCTCCCTCGTTTGCCCGAGTCCTGCTCAATCAGAGTGTCAGTGCGTGGCCCAAATGTGGCACTGCCGTTATGCCGCTGAGAGGAAGGATGGCAACTATAATTAATTTTTAGCGGCTTAACACATGAAGGTTTTTTCCTGCTCACATAAGGTTTGCTGTGGATTCTGGAACTCTCTAAGGCAACTTTCTTCTAAACTGTGACTGAGGTATCCAGACTGCTTGCATCTTGTAGCTATGGCTCTAGAGCAGATGCCTTCCAGGTCATAGCAGCAGGGCAAGAGGGAACTGGAGGGTTGTATACTGGCTCCTAAATGCTTTGTCCTGGAGATGAAACTCACCACTCATTGCCTGTTGGCCAGAACTGGTCACATAGCCCTGCAGTGGGGCAGGAAATATGAGGGACCCTTGGATAGATAGATGGTAGATGGTAACTGTCTCTGCTGTAGTCACTAAGGACGCCCACATTGCTAAATCCAACAGTCAGTTTTCAGTCCTCATCTTCTTGGGTCCACGTGCAACATCTGACCCAGCTGATGTACCTGTTCTGCTTGACACACTCTCTTCATTCGGTTTCTGGGACAACACACTGGAGTAGGTTTGCCTTTTACCCCAGTGTTTACTCTTTCTCAGCCTTCTTATGCTGTGGGGATTATAATTTAGTGAACACCTACTATGTTCCAGTTGTTACCAATCTCATTTGATGGCACAGTACTTATTGCTGTAGGTATTAGTATTCCTGCTATTGTATAGATTACGAACCTTTCCCCAGTTCACACAGCTAGAAATGGCAGAGAAAGATTTCTGGACTGTCTTGTTTTGTTTTCCCACTAAGGGATTGAATCCGGTCACTGTAATCAATCTGAAAAGGCTCTAGAAGTCTCTTGTTCTCTTGCCCTTTCAAAGAAGTGCTCCCAAGCCTTGGGCAGGATTTCTTGTTCCTACTCATCTTCTTCATAAAGCCCAGAGCTGTCAACAGCCACAACGAACACACCCCACACATGCCCCCCACACATCACGCACAGCAGACGCATACCACACACACTACTATATGCACTTCACACACACCACACACACCATGTCCACACAACACACACCATACACATACAACACACACACTGCACAACACATCACACACACACCATACACAACACCCGCCACACCCCTACAATACCCCCACCACACACACAATACACACCCACACATAAAACACACATGCAAAATACACACACACATCCCACGCACACCATCTAGGCTCGGAATAATCCTCAGCTATGTCCCTTAGAAGAGCACCCTCTCTATACTCCAAAGTACCTACGTGCTTCCTGGGCTTCTGGACCCCTGGGTTTCCAGGCAGCCTCCCGCTGTCTCAGCTGGTGGAGGTCCACACGCAAATGCCAGGCTCTGCAGCTCCATATGCTGTGACCCCTCCTTGGGGACCAGACACAGGCATTCCCATCCAGGGCTTCCAATTTTCCTAGAATATATTTAACCTGATGCAGGGGACAGCACATGTATTTCAACTACTCCTGTTCTCAGCATTTTTTTGGAATTCCTTTTGTGGATATGTTTTCAGAACCAGTTTGTGGGGCATACCAAATCACTCTGTAGTCATTCTTGTATCAGTTAGAAAAATGTTTGGCTGCAAGCAGCATAAAACCCACTGTAGTGGCTTAAGCAAATAAGGTGCTAGTTTTTCTTCCACAACGAAAACTCTGGAGGTCGGTGGCCCAGGGCTAGTGTAGCTTTGAATAATGTCCTCGCAGGCCCAGACTCCCGTCGTGCCTCTGCTCTGCCCTCCTCAGTGTGCTGGCTTTCACCCTGCGCCTGCGCCTGGGGATTGCAAGGTGGCTTCGTGGGTATGTCCGGGTAGTGGGCTGTCCGGTGGGAGGAAGGGGGAAAGAAATGGGCAAAAACGACCGTGCCAGCAAGGTCTGCCCTGTTTCGCCAGGAAATCCACAGCTTTCCTCAAATCCCTCCTGAGCAGGCCTCTGCTCGAAGCTCACGGTGAGGACTAACCCTGGCTAGAAGCCCTGGCTAGAAGGTGGCTGGGCGGGAGGGACCTGCCCGTCGAGAGATTTCCCGGCTTTTTGGTTTACCTCATGCACCGCCAAGCTTGGGTCCGGAAGCCTCTTGACTGCCTTTGGAAATTAAAACTATGCTCAAAAATCAAAGCCGTGTTCCCACCGAGAAGAGTCCAAAGAATGTGCCACAGGCTTCAAGGCAGGTCCCCCAAACAAGTTTCTGAAATGTTTTGAACAACAGAGTGAATGTCTGTCCTCCCAAGAGGATCCCTTGAAGGGGAACACACTCATCTGGACGCATTCCTTGGAAAATACGTCCTTGTCATGACAGTCTGTTCACACCTTAGCCATAACCGGCAAGGACCCCCAAATCCACACGCCCACGGCGTCTCCTCAGAGCCTCTGTGCGTGCTGCCAAAGCTGGGCGGACCCTGTGAAATGTCGGGAGTGTGGCAGGTGAAGAGAAGATTAAACTGTCCTCCAGCTGGGCGGCCCCATTTGATGTTAGCAACGGAGGGACGTTTGTTGCTGTGCCTTGAATTGCAGTGTCTCTAGGGAGGGCTCCTGGCAGCCGCTCGCGCTGGAGCAGGACCACTCGCATCAGAAGGGGGCCGGCCTCGCCCGGTAATGCGGCTCTCGTGGCTGCCCTGATCTCTCTGAGAAGCCACCCTGTCCACGACCTGGAGGACTGTGCTTGTACCACGGCTGTCACCCTCTGCCCGATGTTGGTGGGAGGGACTCTGCCAGGTTCAAGGAACAGCCCTGTCGGACTCCATCTCCCCCACACCTGGGAGATTCAGGGACACGTATGTATAAGGTGCCGTTGGGGATTTCCGGAAGAACAAAATATGATTCGTCGATTCCTTAGGTTATTGGCAGATTTGTTTTTTTTCATCAAACATTCCGTGAGCTCCTCCATGTCAGCCACCTGCTGGGGATGGCAAGTGCGTGATCCGAGTGCCCGCTCTGCGGGCGGAGATCAGAGGCGGACGGGGAGAGACAAGCAGATGCCATCAAGTGCTGGGAGCTCCGAGGAGGGGCCGGGGCTGGTGAGGCTGTCCGGGCAGGGCCACGGAAAGCGTCGCCGAGGAGCCGATGCGCGAACGGAGTTTTGAGGCCAGTCTGGCAACTGCGATAGGAGGCAGCTTGTTTTAAGTGTGCAGGAGAAGTGTAAATAATGTGTTTAGGGCGCACATGCGCAAAGAAGCAACTTCTGGCGGGAGGGTGGCAGGCATTGGGGAAGGCTTCATGGAGAAGGGGGAGATTTAGCTGGTGAAGTTGTAGCGAGGGCTTTGCAAGCAGAGGGAGCAAATGAGAAAAACCACAACAGTGAGAAAGGCCAGGTGTGTTCTGTGCATACCCAGGTTTGGTGGGGAGATGAGATTCGTGGTGGGAGTTTGGTGGGAGAGAGACTAGAGAAGTAGGTGGGAGTCGTGTCGCGAAGGGTCTCAGTGCCCCGTTAGGAGGTTTTATTTTCTTTGTAAGCAATGGGGGACACTTGGGCTTTTGAACAGAGGAACGTCATGATCACAGGGGTTCATAGGGAGAAAACTGGGTTGAGAGGAGCTGGGTGGGAGGAGGAAACTGTGTTATTTTATTCGCTTTTTGCAATTTGCCTTTGAGTGAGATCCTGCCATGCTTGAGGCTTCTGTGGTGAGAAGCAACATGACCCCTGCCTGCCCATCCACAGCAACTGTCCCCCTTGGCCGCCGCCCTAGTCTCACCTGGGAGCCCTGTTGCCATCAGGAGGACGGTGTTTGTCAATGGGACGGGGCCTGGACAGAGAGCGAGTTGGAAGCAGGTCACCGCCTGCATCAGAAAAGGTTTTTAAAAAGTAAATTGTGTGTGTGTGTGTGTGTGTGTGTGTGTGTGTGAGAGAGAGAGAGAGGGAGAGAGAGGGAGGAATTAATCTGAGACCAAATCGTGAACCTCTTTGTTGAGAAAGACCCAGGCAGGCAGGGGCCAGCGCTTTCCGGCACGGCCTGGGGATGAAGCAGGTGCGGGGTCCGGGTCACAGTTTCTGCCTCCTCGCTCGGGCAGCCTGAGTCTGAGAAGACCACAGTGTGTTCGCACCTGGAATGTGGATGCAGCTGTGGCCACAGTGTTCAGAGAAAACACAGAGTTAGACGAGGTCCTCAGATGGTCTCTAAGAGGTTGCAGGGCCTTCCATCTGAAGACACATTGAAAAGCTTCGGGTTTGTCGCATGGAAAAGACGAAGGCTGAGACACACAGGCAGGGTTCTAGAGCCACTCGGACTGAGGAGTAGGAGAAGCAGGGACTTGTTCACCAAGCCCTGGGCTCCTGGAGCTGGGATCTGCGGGCAGGCTGGGAAGAGGCAGTGTGGGCAGCAGGATGAATTCCTCCCCACGATGAGAGCACAGTCAGGGACAGTGAGACCGCGGAGGTTCGTGTGGGATAAGCAGGTAAGAGGATGTGAGGAAAGTCACGTCACTTCGAAGATGGTAGCTCCACCACTGGGTGTTCAGGCGACCAAGCAGTGTCCGGCGCCTGTGCTTTAGTACTTTGAAGTCGACACCATGAGGGACGACGCCGCCGTCCCCGGAGGCGCCACTCAGCGGCATCCGGTGGGAGGCCCCTCGCACAGAAAGGGGTTTTCTGTTTTCTTTTGCATTTACTTGAATCTCTAAAGTGACCAACATCAAGCCTCAGGATTTTTAAGCTTTCTTGGCTTTTATTTCCTCTGCATCAAATTCCGATGATTTAATACTAATCTCAGGAGCGTAATAAGCAATGAGGCAGCCAGGCTCCCCTGGCGAACTCCGAAATGTAAAAGGGCGAGGCCCTAGAAAGGCCATATGGAGCCAAAACACACGCACACACGCACACACACACTCTCTTACATGCACACGTTGCGTGTCCGCTGAATGGCTGCACTGTCTCCTCCAACCACATTTGTCAGAGTTGCTAATAAGGGGCCAAGGGAACAAGGGGACTCACTTTTGTTTCTTTTTTCTTTCTTTCTTAACATTTTCCACTCCACTGGTTGAGTGCCTAGGAGATAGGAAATGGTCAGCAGTTGGGCAGGGGCAGGATGGGAGCATTTCCACCCCCCAGTAAACAACTGCCAGTGAGGGGAGGAGCTGACGCCGCCGCGGGTGCGTTTCTGACGCTGGAGGAAGAGAGTCTTCCTGCTGACTTGGAGGGGAGGGGGGACATGGACTCTGGACTGGATGAGACAGGGAGGCCCCGAGAAGGCAGGAGCCCTGCACGCCTGGCCTGACCAGTCTGTGTCCCCGTGACACTGTGCAGGTGACTGCTGGCTCCTGGCGGCCATCGCCTCCCTGACCCTGAATGAAGAGCTGCTTTACCGGGTGGTCCCCAGGGACCAGAACTTCCAGCAGGACTACGCGGGAATCTTTCACTTTCAGGTATTGTGCGTTGCTCACGGCCTTTGTCACTACTTTCCACACTCTCGGGTCCCAGCTCAGACCTACTGCATGTTTTGTCAATCCTGCAAGTGGTTTTGATGCACACTCAAGTCTGGGAACCACTGCCTCCATGCAGCCCTCCAGCCATGCACACATCTGCCCCCTTCCATCTCCCTAGGCCGTGTGGCCTTGAGGAAGGCACACTGGACTATGGGTAGGAGGTACGGGTCCAAATTGCCCACTGCTGCCACTGGTGATGCTGGGCAAGGTCTCTTATCCACAAACTCAGAGACTGGACCAGACATTTCCTGGCTCACCCAGTGTCTCCCAGGCACACAGATAAGTGAGACGCAGAGCCTGCTCTTATGGAGCTGGGAGTGGTGGCACGGAGTCCCCATGTGAGGCCCCCTGCAGAGACCCCTGCCCCTCTGCTTATTCGTGCGGGCAGCCACCGTGTTCCCCCCCCCCAGTTCTGGCAGTACGGACAGTGGGTGGAGGTGGTCGTTGACGACAGGCTGCCCACCAAGAACGGACAGCTGCTCTTCCTACACTCCGAAGAAGGCAACGAGTTCTGGAGCGCGCTGCTGGAGAAGGCCTATGCCAAGTAGGTGGGGCCGCCAGGGGCAGGAGACTCCAGAGCCTCCCCGAAGGCTCTCAGCTGCCGCCTCCCACACCTGCCTGCCCATCCCAAACGTGGGTGCCAAGTCTCTCCCACACCTAGGCCCCACGGGCTGGGGCCGGAGCATCCCCCCTCCGTAACTAAGAGAAACAGAGATTTGGGCTGGGAGCTCAGATCTCGGCCGTGCCCCACGTGGACTCGTGCTGGTGGACGCGCCCCCTCCCCTCCGCACCTCGGCTTGTTCCTCTGCCAGACCCAAGGCAAGTTTTAGGGTGATGTGATTTTTTAAAAGAATGATAAATAGTAATAAAACAAATGTACTTAGATACCAGATCAACGAAGTTTCTACCCCTTCCTCAGGAATTCTTCTCGGGGGTTCTTTAATAGTTTTGGTCACTGATACCCTCTTCTGCAACCTGGTTGCTTTCAGTCCTGTTCCCAAAGCAGACGCCTCACCGCCTTGAGGGAGGGGCCCCTCCCCCTCGCTGTGCGCAGACCCCAGAACCCCAAGCAGCGGGCGTCAGCTCTGGGAGGGTTGCCGCGGCTTTGTGAAGGCGCAGGCGGCTTGGAGAGCGGTTGTCTGGGGTCTTTTGCTAGTGAGGTGCTGAGCTGGCCATATGACACAGTGGCCCAAGCACCTTCCTGGCCCACAGGCAGCACTGGCAAGGGGCCCTTCCTCACCTTCCAGCGGCACCCCTGTCCCCAGCCCCTGTGCTCCCCTCGCTGGGTGTTTCCTTTCTTTTCCAACAGGCTCAACGGTTCCTATGAGGCTCTTGCTGGAGGGTCCACAGTGGAGGGGTTTGAGGATTTCACAGGTGGCATCTCTGAGTTTTACGACCTGAAGAAGCCGCCAGCCAGTCTGTATCAGATCATCCGGAAGGCCCTCCGTGCGGGGTCACTGCTGGGCTGCTCCATTGATGTGAGCAGGCGGCTTCTCTGTTCCCGCACCCCGTGCGTGGTCGGGAATGGGTGGGACAGCTGGAGCGGCGTGGGAAGGATTTGGGCTGGAGCCCAGCCTGGGACTTAGTGGACAGTCTGGCCACACAGTGGTCCACAGCAGGCAGGGGCTGGTTAAGGCCTAGTTAGTAGACAGGAACTGGGGTCAGTCCCGTTGTAGGATCCCCAGTGCCCCCCAACTGTTAGAGCCCCCCTAGCACTGCTGGAATCACCCTGATGACATGGTCTTGATCCCCGGATCCCAGGCCCTGCCTTTACCACTTCCTTTTTGCTAAACAATCTCGAGCTTTTGCTAAATGGTCATCAACAAATATGATGCTTGACAATGCTTGACGGACTTTGAAGAAAAGGGAAGGGGTCCTGAAACCAGGGATCATGGCCTGACGGGAGGGTTGGCTGCATGGAGTTCCAGGGTGGCTGTGGAGACTGGAGGCTGGAGGCCACTGCCCTGAGGTCCCGTCACTGCCTGTCCATGGCTGCTCTGCCCTTGCTGGGTGACCTCAGACGTGCGGACCGCAAAGCAAGAATAGTCTCCCTTTCTCCTCTCTGCAAAACCCCAGTGGGAGATGCGTGTTTCTGGTGGGCGGTGATATGGAGCGTGGGACGGGGGATGCTGGGGGAAGAAGAAGGACGACCGGGAAGCCCGCTCAGTGTAGACACCGGAGGACCAGGACTTGCGCAGAGCCAGTGCCACCAATAGTCTTCAGGCAGCATGGGGTCACTCTTGGAGAATAAATGACTTTCTTGGTGGCATTTTGGAGGCTGATAAGTCATATTCCAGGCTTGGCAGCCACACAGCACCTGCCGGGAACTGCAAGGGTTAGGTGGAGATGGCTCTATTTACCTGAGGTTCACGGCTGCGCCTGCACCTCTAGTCCGGCACTGGGGCCCCCATGGCCTGTGGAGTGTGTTCTTGAAAAGCGCTGCAGGGCTGGCCCCAAAGAGGCAGGGTCAGCCACCCTGAGTGGACGTTCTCCTCCACCCAGGTCTCCAGTGCAGCCGAAGCAGAAGCCATCACCAGCCAGAAGCTGGTTAAGAGTCATGCATACTCTGTCACTGGAGTTGAAGAGGTAAAATTGGACGGGAGGAGGGAAGGTAACATGGAATATTAGTTCCGGAAATCCAGGGCATCCCTGAGAGAAGGAGAGAGGCGATCGCTACTCAGAGGTTCACAACTGGCTTTGGAGCTTCCCGGCCCTCCCAGGCTGCAGTCTGTCCCTGTCTGCACAGAGCCCGCCACCACAGCTGTGCAGTTGGCGCTCGCTCGTTAGAAGGGCCCCTCTGACTCTCACCCACTTGGAGGTGGAGGACTGGACTTCCCTGAGCTCTATGGGCTCTAACGAAATGCAGCCTCTCGTCTCAGGCGTGGCCAAGAAAGCTGTAGAGACTGTCAGTTAGATTCTGCACACTTCCAAAAAGTATGTTTGTGTAGGTCACACAGTAGAAACCCATAGGATTCCCAAGAGGAAAACAGGGCAGTAGTGCCTGTCCCCACCTTCAGGGTGGGGCATAACCACGCGAAGGCTGGCAGGTACTCCTCGCTCTCCGACCCAAGGAGAAAGCATGGGCTATCATTTCTATTAGTTTAGTTCCTATATTCTGCTTACTTCCAAAAAGAATTTGAGGTGTTTTATAATTAAAAGCATATACATGGCTAGGGACCGTGGCTCATACCCATAATCCCAGTGCTTTGGGAGGCTGAGATGGGAGGATTACTTGAGGCCAGGAGTTTGAAATCAGCCTGGGCACCATAGCATGACCCCGTCTCTACAAAAAATAAAAAATTAGCCAGGCATGGTGGTGTGTGCCTGTAGTCCCAGCTACTCAGGAGGAGGAAGACGGAGGATCGCTTGAGCTCAGGATTCAAGGTTACAGAGAGCTATGACCGCACCACTGCACTCCAGCATGGGTGACAGAGTAAGACCTTGTCTCTAAAAAAAAATAATAAAAAACAAATAAATTTTTTAAAAAAGCACAAACACAATAAAACTATACAACTAAAGTAAAATACATACATCAAACTAGAGACAGTACTACATTTGGGAAAGTAATTTTGCTTTGGGCTTCCCAATGGCCAAGGCAAAAAGGGAAATGCAGTGGAGGTCCTAGCCCATAAATAGCCCTGTTATTTATTAAAACGGCATGGATGCTGATTACCTGTGTTTGTGTTTCACAAACATGCCCTTTAATCAAGTCAATCTTATAAATACGAATTATACATGTATGTGTAAACGTTGGGCTAGGGCATGTTGCGGGATACAAAGGAAATTAAACAGCCCACACACAGTTTGTGTGTGCATATGCGAATGCAAGCCTCTGTGCAGGGGTGCACGTGGCTCATGCTTGAGTGTTCAATGTGTGTGTGGATTTATGAGTACGGGCCTGGGAGGCAGACTGCCTAGGTTCCCATCTTGCATCTATCATGTACTAACTACGTAATCTTCGAGAACATAACTTCTCTAAGTCTCAGATTTTTGGGCTGTAAAATGAAGATAATAACAGTACCCAGCTCACAGGATTGTGGTGAGGTTTAAATGAGGCAATAATGAATTTGAAATGCTTAGCATAGCGCCCAGTCCATAGATCATGCTCAATACATGTTAACTGCTGTGCTATTGGTGTGTTTGAAGGATGTTTATTATCATTAGGACTCACATATTAAGAATGAAGTCAATCTTAGTCAACTTCAAAATCTAAATCCCTGTTAAAGCAGACATAAACTTGTTTTTGTGCTAGACTCTCTCTTTATTGTATTCAGACAAATTATGAAAAATAGATCTGTTGGCCAAATTCTAAAAACGTACATAAAAATAAAATGAAAGTGTGGTCGTTTCCGGACGTTTGAAAAATTTAATGCGAATCATCTCAGATGCAGACGTGAAAGGGAGGCAGCAGAGGGTAGTAAGTCAGTCACCTGCTTTTCCGTGTGTGCAACTTGCAGGTGGATCTCCGTGGCCGTCCAGAGAAGCTGATCCGACTCAGGAACCCGTGGGGCGAAGTGGAGTGGTCGGGAGCCTGGAGCGATGAGTAGGTTCTTCCCCAGTCCCGCCTCCCTCCGCGAAGGTGTCACGTAAAACGCACAGTGATGAGACTGATGTCACAGTGCGTTCAGCAGCACTTACTGTCCACAAATCACACAGCCTGTTCAGAAAAGAATGTTAATTGATTCCAGGCTGGGAAAAGCAAACTAAAAACCACCGAGCTGTGGTCTTTGATTCTGGCTTTCTGCTTTGGCATTTGAAAGTTTGGCAGCTCCATCGAATTTTGCTTAGCGCTGATGGGTTTTTGTATTTTCTACCTTCCATGCTGTGGGGGTCCAAAGGTCAAATTGATCACTCACAATCTGGTTCTTTCCACTCTGCAAACACTGGTCACCCTGACAAAGGCCAAACCTCTCAGCACCAAGAGGAGAGGATGATGCTGAGAAAATGGAATTTGAGCCCAGCAGCAGTGATGAGCAGGGTGGCACTGGCTCCTGCAGGGGCCGGTACTGACTGCTGACCGGGGCAGGCCTCTCTGCTGGTGCAGGGAAGCTGGGCAGGCGTGGTGGGGTCCCAGGACAGCTGTGTCCTGGAATCCACGTCCCCAGGGTGCAGGAGGATGGGGAAAGCACAGGGTGGTTTCTGCCCAGTTAGCACAGCTGGAGTGCAGGAGGCAGATTGGTGCTCGGGAATGAATTAGAATTTGCTAGTCTATTGAGGAAGAGCCACTAGAAATGGAAATGGTCATGATAATTACCCCTCCCCAAACATCCTTAATCCTCGAGGGTTGTCCATATTCTGTGATGCCACCAGGGCTTTTGAAGGGAACTTCACCACGTTCAATCAGCATCGTCACTGCTCGTTACTGCTCAGAGCTGCAGCAGTTTCCTTCAGGTTTGTGTCACAAAGAAACGTGTGACCCTAGGGCCGTGGATGGGCCTCCTGTAGGAAGGGTTTTTCATGCCACTGCCTAAGATTGAGCAAAACCCAAAACCTTGACTCCACCAGCTGTCCTACAAGGGTGACATGGCTACATGAAATTGAAGCCCCGAGTTTGGGCTTTTCTCACCAACAGCTGTTACCAACTGCCAAAAAGGCTTGCATGACTTTGTCTCCTTTCCCTGAGCTGCCCTGTCTCTAAGGGACTGGGAAAGGCCCAAGGGTCAGAGGTGGTGACCTCCAAGGCCTGGGGCCACCAGTTGGAGGGGCAGCCTGGGCTGTTTGTATACCAGCTGTCGGAGAAGGAGGACGCCGCGTCTCTGCGGTGACACTGCTAATCTCAGCCCAATGTTTAGCAAGGTTTTACTTTCTTAAGTTTAAAAAAAATAAACAACTGGGAGATTAGGCCAGATCTAGAATTCTCCAACGTGTGCCCTAATTTTTGTTTGTAACAAGTACATTCTGAGATTTGGTTCTGAGCACATTACTGTTTCAATGAATTAAAGTAGCCCAGGGACTCTTGTTCTGCTCCCCGGGGCCCTGGGAGCCCAGCGTTGAGGGGCAGGCTGGGCCGGGCGTGCCTGGCTTTTGTGCTGGGGAGGGGAGGTATTGGGGTTTGCTGAAAGTATTCAGGGAAGGGAATTTTTTCATCTTTGAAGATGGATCTCGATACTGCTCAGTTATTTGGACGTGTCGTACAGGTTTCAGGAAAACCTAACTCTGTAAAGGTCAGGCAGCTGGAGATGGCATTTGAACAAAGTGTGTGAATGTTGCCAGGGAAAGGCCACCAGCACGAGGCCTCTCGGGGTGATGTTACTTCAGGGAAATTGCCATCAGCTGGGCCTGGTGGTGATTCTTGCAGGCTCTGGGAGTGGACCATGTCCATGTGCCCAGAGCTGGTCAGACTCTTTCACGCTATGCTCACCCCAGACTGACGGACAAGCCAGAATGACAACTTTCTAATTGGTACCGGAGCACATGCCGTTTTTGTGACACGAACTCTTGAGTCTCCTTTCCTGGACTTCCCCGTTCCTGCGATCAGGCGCCTGGGGGTCTCAGTGAGAAATGTGAAACTTGCCTAGAGACTGGAAATTAGAGCAAGGCCGAAATGTTCCTGCTGCAGCGTGTCTGGGGCAACTCTGAGGTGCCCATGGCCCCTGTGTCCCCGGTCTGCGTCCCCTTCCCAGACGGTACCCCCCACACCGTCTGCCCTGCTTTGGACCCAGGTGTTTTTGGTATTCCACTGCTGGCCCTTGGGGAGAAGTTTAGCTGCAGTAAACGGCTTGTGCCTCAGTAGAACCCCTCAGGAACGACCACCTCTGTTTTGTACCCACAGTGCACCAGAGTGGAATGACATAGATCCCAGGAAGAAGGAAGAGCTGGACAAGAAAGCTGAGGACGGAGAGTTCTGGTGAGAGGGCCCTGCCGCGGATCCATGCGCATGGTTACGGGTCCATGTCCAGTTCTGACGGGCCGCAGCCAGTCGCCATGTCTTCCAGGAATGCGACATGGTTCCTGGCTATGGGGCGTCCGTTCTTCTCCCTCTTTTGTCCTAGCATAGTTCTGCCTCTACACCAGCGTGTCTAAAGCACTGAACCCAAGACACCCGGGCCCTGCGTGTGGCTTAGTTGCCAGCCTGTCTTTCTCAGTTTCTATCATCTTTCCAATGAACGCAGAGCACCGCTTCTATCTCTTTAAGCTGACTTAGCTTACCACCAATCCGGGATAACTTCCTTCGCTGGTGCGCTCAGGAAGACAATGAAAATACCCCCTGAATATGGTTCGGCTTAGCCGGACATCACTGAGAATTAAAGAGAAAGAAACCTCTTGTGGGCTTAGGCTTAACTCGCCCTAGAGGCAGAAGCTCTGTTCAGATGGCCTCCTGGGGCGGGTGAGATACGTGTGGGATATCGTCCCCGCAGGAACAGAGGCTGACGACTGCACGGACTGCGGACGGCAGCATGTACATTGGTGTCAGTGGGCTGTAGAAGACTGAGCTGGCCAGGCCCCCAGGGCCGCCATCAGTTTCTCCCTGCGCCCGGTGGGCATGGGTTCCATCACCTTTCCAGCCAGCCCGGCTCCACTCACCGAGAGCCCTCTCGTTCCTCTGCCCCTAGGATGTCATTTTCAGATTTCTTAAAGCAGTTCTCTCGGCTGGAGATCTGCAACCTGTCCCCGGACTCTCTGAGCAGTGAAGAGGTGCACAAATGGAACCTGGTCCTGTTCAACGGCCGCTGGACTCGGGGCTCCACCGCTGGTGGCTGCCAGAACTACCCAGGTAGGGTGAAGTGCTGCCCGGGCCCAACCTCCTTCTGGCTTGTCCTCTCGGAGCTGGGTGACTACATGCTTCGTCTCTGGACAAAGCCTTTGTTCTTCGGCTCCCGGGCACCCCCTGGAGGCCCTGCTTGTCCCCAGGGCTTGGAGCTCCGGCACAGCAAGGGTGGGCAGTGGCTCTGTGGGCGCTCCTGAGGCCCCATGTCAGCTTCTGTGTGTTCACACTGTCCCTGCTTCACCCACCTTCCTCTCGCCCCAGAGGACCTGCTTCTTCCTATTAACCCTGTGCTTGTCGCTCTACACCAAGGCTCCTGTCCTTCTCTTGGGCTTCCGCCATCCCCACCGCTGACACCATCCCGCTGAGCTCTGGGACACAGCAGCCAGTGGCTAATGGCGCGCTGGAGGAACGTGGGTGCCGCGTCTGCTGTTTCAGTAGGCTGCGTCCATCAGAGCCACCGCTGTGCTTTGTGTTTGTGCCTGAGTCAGAGGCGGAGGGGCGTAGACGGTGTGGGCCGGGGTGGCCACACGCAGGGCATGTGGGGGGACTCCCCTCTCCCGCAGGAGTCGCTGGGACTCAGGCCCTCCTGGGGAGAGGCTGGTGCAAACCACTGCCTCTCGCTACGCCTGGGTCCTCACGTTCCGAGAGGCGGGAGCTCCCGGCTCGCGAAAGTCACTAGCACATACGTGTGCAGGCACCTCCGAAGTTGAGTCAGCCTAGCCGGCGCCTGATGAGGAAACTCTGAAACACGACCCCACATCTCTAAGGAGAAACGAAGAAAAGCAAAACCCGCTCTCTCCACGTTCCACCTTCCCGGACCCCGCACCCTGCCCGGTTTGCTGTTAGTGCACTGACTGACTTAGACTGTAAGCGCATGGGCAGGGCCATGGCTCCCTGCTCAAGACGCAGCTCGCTGCAGGGCTGGCCCCGTGCTGCGGAAGCAGCGTTACAGTGAAATCCCCCCCTGGGTACAGTGCCGGGGCCTTGCCGAGGTCTCTCCTCTTTCATCCCCCTTGCAGCCCACAGCTCCCAGTCTGGCAGCTGTGACCAGCGTGCTGAGCAGAGAGGAAGGAGGGACATCCAAGTCCCCCTCCTGTTGCCTAGCTCGGCATTTGAGAGACCCTGGGAGGGGCGTTACCCTTCTCTGAGTTTCAGTTTTCCGATCCTCAAAATGGGATCATAATTCCTACCTTCCAGCCTCACTGGGACACAGTGAGCGTCGTAACACAGAGTGTGTAGGGAAGCGCTTTGTAAACTGGTGGCGTTCTACAAATGGGATGCATTATTTTTATGGCCCATTCTTTTCCTCCAGTACTGTTAAGGAGTAAACAAAAAATGTAGGGATCGCAGTAATGTTGCATTTGGGAGAAATTAAAATATGCTTACCATTAGCAAGCACTTAGAAAATGCGTAGGAAATTTGCACGGATCATTTTGGGAGCTCAGAACTGTAGGGGTGCCCAAGGTGGCCAAAGGCACCAAATTGGAAGCCCATCTGTGCCACCGACTGACTGTCAGCAAGAGATGAATTGCTCTTGTCCTTTGGTAATGATGTAAGTATAGAAGTTTATAGAATTTTCTCTGTGTCCTCTGGAATCTATAGACATTTGTCTTTAAAATCTGTACACTTATGTCCTAAATAAAAAATTTGGAGGCGGAGATCCTTGGAAGGTGGAATTGAATAAGTAATCTTACTATTAAGAAAAAGTAATGATCAATGGCTCTTGGTGACCTGTGAATGCCTTGTTATTTCAGCAAGTCAGACCGTTCTTTAAGGGCTGTAAGAGCCGCCCCCACCCTCTCCTGCTCCTTTTGCCCCCAGGGCACATCATCATTGGATTGTTGAGGCCCTAGTGTGGAGACACTTGTCAGGCCCGTCTTCTGCAATTGTGTTTTGCTGCTGGACTGTCATAGAGTTGCTGTGTGCCCTTGGATGATCCCTTTGACCTCTCTGTGCTGTGTAGTGTGTAGTCACTAGATTGAGAGATTTTTTTTTTTTTTTTTGAGACAGATTCTCACACTGTTGCCTGGGCTAGAGTGCTGTGACGTCAGCCTAGTTCACAGCAACCTCCAACTGCTGGGCTCAAGTGATCCTCCTGCCTCAGCCTCCCGAGTAGCTGGGACTACAAGCACGTGCCGTCATGCCCAGCTAATTTTTTCTATGTATATTTTTAGTTGCCCAGCTAATTTCTTTCTATTTTTTTTTTTAGTGGGGTCTCGCTCTTGCTCAGGCTGGTCTCGAACTCCTGAGCTCAAACTATCTGCCTGCCTTGGCCTCCCAGAGTGCTAGGATTAGATTGAGAGATTTTTTTCAAAGTCATCTTTGAAATGGAGTCTTTAAAAATAGCCATAGGTGGTGTGGCAGGAATGCTTCTTAATTGCCCGTTGTGATTCCTCATGCATTATTAAATGACTTTCTCTGGAAGGGCGTGTGTCTCATCAGTGGGCTGCGACCTGAAGCTGTCATACGAGGCCCCTGGGGGGATGGACAGCAGGTTAGTTCTCAGGGCCGCCTCGGGTTGCGCTCTGAAACTGGGGCCCTCTTGGAGAGAGGACATGTGCCAATAAGTTGGTAAGAGCCGCTGTCTTTCTATCTGTCGGCAGAGGCCTCTTTGGTAGCTCATCTCTTCCCGGACTTTGTCCTCATCTGTCCCGGGGACATGCTTTTGACCCGGGGATCTCCCTTCTTCCAGGAGTTGGGTTTGTCTTCACAGCCCAGGAGCTGAACGCGAGGAGATGTTCACTCTTTCCCCAGAAAGACGTGGGCGTGATTTCCCGGTGCAGCCCAGTGTGGCCCTGGGGTCACGGAGTCCTGGATATGCCTAGTCAAGCACGTCTGGGCTCCTGGTTGATAAAAGGGACAAGCGCAGACTTTCCAGATGCTATGGGATGTGTCTGCTTGTGTGTGTGGGGGAAGGGGTAGGAGATGCCCGCCCACCTGCATGGAACACTTCTGCGCTGCGTGCCAGGCACGGTTTGGACAGAGTTACGCTTTCACTGGGA
This sequence comes from Propithecus coquereli, assembly GCF_000956105.1. Taxonomy (NCBI): domain Eukaryota; kingdom Metazoa; phylum Chordata; class Mammalia; order Primates; family Indriidae; genus Propithecus; species Propithecus coquereli. Next base: position 1,354,827 of record NW_012145523.1, read on the forward strand.
TGATCAAGTTCTTGCCTTTTGTTCTCTTCTCCCTGTCTCCTCACCGCCCATGTGGGGAACCGCCATCACCTGGGCGACTTCCAGCCACTTACTGGACCAACCCCCAGTTCAAAATCCATTTGGATGAGGCGGATGAAGACCAGGAGGACGGCGTTGGTGAACCCTGCTGTACGGTGCTGCTGGGCCTGATGCAGAAGAATCGCAGGCGGCAGAAGAGGATGGGCCAGGGCATGCTCAGCATCGGCTACGCCGTCTACCAGGTATCGCCCAGCTGCGTTCAACCTTCACTGTGCACTTAATGTCTTTGGGCTGAATATTCTGCCCAGTAATTAGAGTGTATTTTTCCTATTGCTTGATTATTGCTAATCGAGCATTGTCCTTGCTCCCCTAAATACCTCTCCCAGTGGCCTTACTGAGGCCTGAATTCCACACTTAGAGATTCATTTCTATGGCTTAAACCTCTGCTGTTAACACTGAGACGTGTAGTTCACTAAACTTCATCTGTTATTGAGGGCTCAGTGTACTGGTGCTCATTAGACTCTTTTTTGAGTATCAGCTTCTCAGGGGACAGGAGCTGAGAACATGCAGCATGAGGCACTTGAGGTGACATAGGCAGGAGAAGAGGATATGGCTGAATTGGGGAAGGAGGCTGGATATAGGAGCCAAAGACGAATGTGCGCTTTCTTCCACCCTGGGCAACCTTGAGGCACTTGTTAGAACACACAGGGTGTGGGCTGGGACGATGGAGGCCACATGGTCGTTTTCAGGGCTGGGGAACACAGCCGTGCCCTCAGGCTGCAGTCCTTGGCTTGGTGCGCCAGTTTGCCCCCAGAACCACCATCGGTAGGTCTAACAGCCTCACAGATATGTTAAAGCAAGATTTTTGGGTCTTGACAAGTCTAGCCAGGAACAAATTGGAATTTACTTTTTTATACAGAAAAAGACTCCTTATAATAAATTCCAGAGGGATTCGTGGTGGTTGCTTTTTATACAATTTTGTTAAAAATGAATTTCTTGGAAAAAATGTAATTCTAATCAGGAAGACCAAGAGCTGGCTGGAGGCCCAACATCTCAGCATAAATTAATATATGAAAAAGAAGTGTTATAACAAGAAAAGAGTAAGGAAAGGTACAGTTGTCAAGCTCATACCCCCCACCCCTACCCTTTAATTTCTCATGTTCTAGAACTTAGGGCTTTGCAGTTTAGGATGTATTTGTGTGTACGAGTGCATATGCGTGTGTATTCTATGTTGGAAGAACAGGAGTTGGAAAATAATTGCTACTTGGTGGTAGGAGAAAAGAATTGCAAATAAAAGTTCCAATTCTACTCCAGCTTAGCTCTTCCATCCCCACCTAGAATGTAAGTAGCACAAAACCAGGTTCTTTCCTTGCAGAGATAAAAACCTGATGAGACACTGTATTCATATCAATTCAACAAACTTTAATGAGCATCTGCTATGTGCTGGGTGCTGTGCTGAAAGCTATGCACAGGACACAGAGGAATATCACATGGTTACTGTCCTTAGGGTGCTTACAATCTGCAGTGGAATCAGACACACACTTGACTGAGGGCAGGGCAGGGCAGTCCTGCTGCGATGGGGACCAACACAGTGGGCAGTGGTCTCCTTAGCTTCACAGAGGAGGAGACTTTTGATCAGGGCTTCAAAAAATGAGCCAGATTTCAAAGGTAGGGAAGAGAGAACATTCTAGCCAGAAGCGGACTTCTTGATAGCTCAAAAGTAAGTGATGGTTTTGCAGAGCAGATATTAGGTGGGCATGGCTGCAGGGTGGGCTACTTGGGGACCACGGCCACCAGTTCTTCATCCATTGGGCCTACCTTAGATAACCAGATCAGCAAAGCATTCTTTCAAAGGACTGAAATAGCTTTGTGTGATGTGGCGTTTCTCTCATAAATAATGTAGAAATCATATCAATTTATCAGTCATCAGATTACAGTTATTTATAAAATACTCCAGTGTGTGTGATCCATGGTCCTTCTTCTTCTTCTTCTTCTTCCTTTTTTTTTTTTTTTTTTGATATAGGGGTCTTACTGTGTTGTCCAGGCTGATCTTTAACTCCTGGGCTCAAGTGATCCTCCTGCTTCAGCCTCCCAAGTATCTGGGACTACAAGCGAGGGCAACTGCACCTGGTTTGTGCTCCTTCTTCTTATGGCCAGAGTCACGTAATTTAGAGCATGACATCTGTGAACAGAAGAAGTTTTAAAGCTAGGTTAAGGGGATATAGGGAGTAGCTGATGTTGTAGGGAGTAGCTGGGGTTGTAGGGAGTAGCTGGGGTTGTAGGGAGGAAGTGCATGGCGTTATAGCAGGTATCCGGTGTTGTAGGGAGTAGCTGGGGCTGCAGGCAGGGGGTGTGCAGTTTGTAGGGGTACTATACTCTCACCCATGTATCTCTCACCTCTTGCTTTAACTGTTTATCTGAAACTGGAGTCTGGTTAGAGGTTGAAAACCTGCCACCGATTAAGAAGCAGCCAGGATCCCCTGAAGGCTAAAGAGCCCTCCTAGTCTAGCCTCTTCTCTCTCCCCTTTATCTTCCTGTGGTGACAATAGGCCCCTGCCAGGCCAGCTTGTCATTTGCTTTCAGGGTCCTGCATTTCAAAGACAGCTGTCCCTGTCCATGCATCAGTGGGCAGTGGTGACGGCCTGCTCTCCTGCCCCTGCTCTGGACTTGTGCCACCTGGCTGGGTTCCTGCCCGGTGACTCTTGGCAAGGTGGACTCAGGGCATGTTGACGGCAGTGGCTGCAGTGGCCGAGTCCTTGATGCGGTTAGGAAAGGCCCTGCCGAGGGTGGCAGAGGCTGCTAGGCCCACAGCCGAGACGGGATGCCTGCGAGGCCCCTGCTTTCCCAGGGCCGGGGCCTCGGCACGGGGGATTTTGGTTTCACACTCGAAATTAGAGGAGTGACCGTGACCCCGGACTCTTCTGCCCGCGATGCGCGGGGCTCCGGAAGTGAGATTCCCGGCTGATCCGAGTTTTCACTAATGTTTTGTTTCTCAGAGCTGTAGGCAGTTGGTCACACACCGAAGCCACAAACAAGGCCAGTCCTGCTCTTGTAGTCAGAAGAGCCTGCGTGGCAGGGACAAACAACACAAAGGACAGACTGGGCGTTCGAGTCCACTTCTCGAGCCTGGCACAGGCCCTGGCACGAGCGGGCTCCCGCCACGGTCCGACAGCCGGCCTCAGTGGGCGCCAGCGCCCCCAGCTGCAAGTCACAGCGCTTGGCTCCGGCTCGGCTGCTGAAAGAAGAGTTCACCAACTTCTGTCACCAAACCACAGAGGGAAGGGGTGCCTGGGACAAGGTCTTGGATGCTAACAGGACTTTGTCTCCACATCTCCTCTCTGTGTCGATGCCTCTGTGCTGGTCTAGATTCCGTCTCTCCCCGATACCACCCGCGTTAAGAAAGGGGCCCCTCCTTTTAGTTCCAATTCCAAAATCCCAGTGAAGTCGCTGATGGACTCAGCGGGGCTCATGCGCCCGTTCTTGGGCCACTCGCCACAGCCAAGGGCAGGACAAATGAAGGCTCAGGCCAGTGGGAGCCCTGCTCCCTTGACCTGGGAGGCCGAGTCTGTAAGTCCGTAAGAAGACGTTAGCTCTCACTGAAACCCAAGGTTATTCCTCCCGAAGAATGTGGGATCCTGGGAGATTGCACAACTAGAGAACGAAGTAGAACACTAGGACACTCCTGTCCCCTGATTTCTAGGGCTCCGTAGTCTGCAGATGGCCTTGAAATTCGTCAGTGACTTTCCAGTTTCAACAGTGCTGACGAGGTTCTCATTTTAGCGTGAACTTCCTCCCCGGCGGCCCGGGATTGCGCAGTCAGGATGTGGGGAGGGCCGTGGAGCGCTCAGACGACCTGCTCTTTCCTTCGCTCTCCAGGTCCCCAAGGAGGTACGTGAGCGCCGACAGCAACTCCTTCCTCTGGTGAGAAATAGCTGGGCTGCCTGTGGGATGGGCACCCAGCGGCACCTGCCTCCTGCGCCGGAAGCCGGTTCTCCCACACGCGCTCCCGTGATCCAGTCCTGAACCAGACCACGTGGCAGCCCCGGGAGTTGGTGAAGACCATCCCAAGTCCCATCTGTCAGGCCCCCCTGGAGGGAACAATGGTGACCTCTGACCCCCGTGTGCCTGGTGGTCTGAACAAGGCGATTCCAACGTGCAGCCGAGGTTGAGAGCCGGTGTTCCACCCAGGCGTCCCCCAGCTGGAGCCTTCGGCACTGATCACGTAGAGGTGTATCTGTCCTGCCGCAGCCCTGCCCGGCCCCCTGGGTCCTCGAGCTCGGCAGCCATGTAGCGTGTGCCGACAGGGCCCCGATTCATAGGCTCCAGCCTGTGCCTGTCCCAAGGCTGCAGGCTGCTGGTGTCCCCTGCTGGCTCACAAATGCACGTTACTGATTATGGAGGGAACAGACAAGGTAGTATGGATGATTCGGAGCAAACACCTCTTACTACTAGAAATTAATTAAAGCCAAAGCTAAGTCCAGTTGACGGTGGTTCCCATCAGAAATGCCCCTTTCGTACGAGCGAGAGGCCGTCAGCGCACACAGCGGAACCTCCTCCAGCAGCACTCATGATGCCCTCCGCATGCCACCTTGGAGTCTGTGCTAAGCAAGTGCCAGTGGCCTTCAGGTCAACAGCTGTCAAATGTGCCTCAGAATGCCCTGGGGAGCTTGTTAAAGTGCACACAGCTGGGCCACTCCCAGGGTTCCTGAGTCTGTAGTTCTGGGGTGGGGCCCGAGAACTTGCATTTCTAGAGTTACCCCTCGATGCTCCTGCTGATCCCGGCCCCACGCTTGGAGACGCGCCCTCGGTCAAACCTGCTCAGCCCCCATCCTGTCACTCAGAGCTGGGCCGTGTCAAGGGAAGATGGAAGGGCCAGGGACCTTGTGGCACCTACCTGTGTGGGGACAGAGGGGACCCAGCTCCTGCTTCGGTGACCTCCAGTTCCCACGGTGGCCTCCCAGTCAGGGCTTCGCTAGGTTGTCCTCCAGGTGCTCGCTGGAGCTCCATTGGCCCCCTTATGGCCCAGGCAGGTTAGAGCCTGCTGACCCGCTTCAGCTGTCCCGAGTGCTTTCTGCTGCTGGTCCCCAGCCTCCGCCCCTGCTGTCATCAGGGGTGGCAAGAACAACCTTTTTTAACTCAGGACACTTAGGTTTTGGCTATGGCCTTGCTGGCCATGCCCCAGCATTCTCCTGCCTGGAGTGTGAGCATTTTTAGGGGGAATCCGTAGCCCCGCAGCTGCCCTAGTCCGGGGTCAGCTGGGCTGCCTGGAGCTCCACATGGAGTCCTGGCAGGGCAGTGGGGCAGGTGGCACCACTTCCTCCCTGGTGTGGCAGACCTGTGATCCGGGGAGGGCCTGGTGACCATGCATGGACACTATCCACCCTGGGGGAGGCCTTCAGCTCTGGGTCACACAGAAGTCACAGCCCTTGCGGCTCATCAGCACCTGGCCTCTGTCACAGGCATCTTGATGAAGATTGATTGTAAAGACACAGTGCCACGGGGCGGCTTAATTGCAGCAATAATCACGTTGGCACCTGTGTTTTGGAAGCGCTCTGCAGTCACTAATTAGCCTGTGCCACGCGCCAGCAGCCTCCCGCCTCCCGCCCTCCCAACGAATAGGTCGTGGGGAGCCTTTTCCCCTCTCCGCGGAGAGCTAGGGCTCCAAGGAGGCCGAGGGACCCCAGACCAGGCCAGTGCCGTCCCCTCAGTCTGCCTCCTTCAGAGCTGCCTCCCACTCCTGGCCTAACCACACCGGGCGCCTTGCAGAGCAGTTTTCCCAGACGGTCAAAGGCGAGCAGGCTTCTCTGGCAGCTGTCGCTGAGCACCAGGGTTTCAGGCCTGTGCTGGGAAGGTCAGCACTGCACCCCCAGGGACAGCTGCAGAATAAAAAGTCTGTCGGACTCAGGAGGAAAAATCTCCAAACAGAAGCTGAACACTAGAGACCCTGCTGCTCAACCTGTCATTTAACGGGGGAGGCCCAGAGGGCAAGGTCACATAGTCAAGGTCAATGCCTCAAACAAGACCTGGCACTTGAGCACTGGCACATAGGAGCTCTGGACAGAATCCAAGACCTTCTGTGCCCTCATCTTCCAGGGTTTAGTGAAAAATTGACCATGCCTGTTGCTTTGTGCAGCTGCAGAGTCACGTGGGCGCACACCTGGGCCGGGACTTCTTCCTGGGCCACCAGCCCTCCGCCCGCACCGCCACCTACGTCAACCTGCGCGAGGTCTCTGGCCGGGTTCGCCTGCCCCCCGGGGAGTACCTGGTGGTGCCGTCCACTTTCGAGCCCTTCCGAGAGGGCGAGTTCTGCCTGAGAGTGTTCTCGGAGAAGAAGGCCAAGGCCCTGTGCGTCCCCTCCCTGTGGTGGGGGGTGCTTGTCTGGGTGCCCACCGAGGCAGCGCCAGCCTGGGTGCAGGGCCCTGTCACTGTGGGACCCTCCCTAGCTCCCAGCTGTTGTGCCCAGAAGAAATTTGTAGGGCACCATAGGTCCCACGGGTCCTTCCCTGGGTGTCCGCCTCCTGTCCCCTCCACTTTGCTCTATAGGACACGGGGGAAGTTTTCTTTAAAAAAAAAAAGGCTAAGGCTGGAGAGAACGGGCACAGCAGCCGGCTGGTGAGAGGGTCCCCCTGCCCAGGAGGGGCATGTGAGGCCCAGAGGACGGGCCTAGATGGGAGCACCCCTCCCCTTACACATGCCACACATCACGCACGTACACATGTAGACATTCACGCGTACCACACACCATGCACATATACCATGCACACGCACCACACGCACCACACAGCATGCACACATACAGACCACATATACTACCTCACACACATACACCACATGTGCACACCACACACACACTGCACATTACACATACATACCACACACCATGCACACATGCACGCCACACATCTACTGTATCACACACGCACACAAGGCACATACAACACACACTCCAGACATATACGCCATGCGCACACTCACACACACACACTATACACCACACACACTATACACATACCACACATCATCCATACACACCGCACACACCACACAGCATATACACACCACTCACACACGCACATGTGCATGACACACATCACAGCACACGCATGCATGCAATGGCTGTGGGCGTGCTGGCTCATTCCCTGGAGAACCTTTCAACAGGGATTCACATAGCTGGGTTCCCAGGGGAGGAGAAGAGTGGTAACTGGGGTTAGGTGGGGAGAGAATTCCCCAGAAGAGTGATCCATCAGAGTGAACATTCTAGACTCCATGAAGGGCCAATTGGACGTGGAAGCTCTTGTCTCTGATGAAAAACTCGGGGTGGGGTGGGGGTTGAGGAGGTCGAGGGGACGGATCCTGGTTAAATATTCAGTTTATGCAGTTTTTAGTAGACACTGAAGTCTTGGGTGGGAAGCCAGTCCCTCAGAGGGGTCAAAACCTTCCTAAAAGAACCTAGCCTTAGTAATACTTTTTACTTACTCAAATTTTTTTCATTCTTTCTTTGTATTTCAGGGAAATTGGGGATGTGGTAGCTGGAAACCCACATGAGGTATGCCATCTTTTAGTATGTCAAGCTCAGACACTGTTGTATTGCAGTCATTTGGGGTTTCTTACTGATTCATCACAGTTCTTTATATAGTAAGGATGGTAATTTCTTATTAGTTGGGGCCACAACATTTTCTAGGCCCTGGCTCTTCCTGATGAAGATGAGATAGAAGGAGCACTGGAACCCAGGCTTTGTAATGCATCCCCGCCCCGGGGGGTGTCTTAGCATCTCCCAGGGTTGAGCAGCAGGACCTGCAGAGAGAGCACTTTGTGTGTGCCTGAGCCACTCTGTGTAGGACAGAGAAGTCAGCAGGAGAAATAGATCTGGTCCCCTGTTCTTGGACTGACCTCCAGTCTATCGGAGGACAAATGGTGGAAGCACATGAAAAAGACGAGAGAAAGCACATGCCAGAAATGGATCTAAACTGCACGTGTGTGGCCCAAAGGGTGCTGGAGTGGGCGCCTGCTGGGAGGGCCCCACGGAGAGGTGAGTTCAGAGCAGTCTTTGGAGGAAGAAGCACACAGGTTTGGACATGCGGGTTCACCATCTCACTCCCTTTATCTCTCACTCGTGCCCTCAGCTTACCGTCCTTTCGCTGAGATGAAGTGTGTGGTGGCAGCGTGTTGGGCGTTCCTCTCCATGAGGGCCACACGTGGGGGCACAGGCCCAGCTTCCACCCCTCTGTCCCGTCTACCCAACAGGGTTGAGGTGTCTCTGGCTGCAGATGCCACACGGAGCACACCCCCCCAGCTCCAGCTGCCGAGCCTGCGCCTTTAGCTGAATATGGGTGGGGCAGACACCTTCTATCATTTCACATTATCAGATTTGGAAGCTCACGTTTCCGTAGATGCACGAGAAGTTGCTAAATAAGGATCCATTTCGCCCTGGGGGTTTATGTCATAAATTAATCCAACGGGCAATGTCTGTGATTGCTTAGTCCAGTGAGCTCTGACCAGCTGTGACCACTCCCCTGGGACCCCGAGCTTAGTAGTTAAGCCCACGGTCACAGCACCTCCTGCCGCAAGTCCCTGGCAATACCTGGCACCAGAGGGCCTTTCAGTGCGTAATCTCTCGGTGACCTGTGCTGGCCAGAATACCCCCTCCTGCCCTCGCCGTGGTTGCAGGGCCAGCCCAGCTCCTCGCTGCCCGGGGAGCACTTACCGTTCGCAGTGGTGTCTACTGTCGGCCAGGTGTGTTAGACAGCGGAGTTTGCCAGCTGGAGTTTGGAGCTGAGTCTGCATGCAGTGGGGAGAATGATCTTCTCCGCCCCCTCTTTTTTCCGTCAATTATCCTCTTTTTTTTTTTTCCTGCTAAATCAACTCAAAACTGATTCCAAGCCCCTGTCACACCAGACTGGCAGGAGTTCAATCCCAGTCACTGTCAGGGCTGCTTCCCTCTGCCTCCCAAGATCCTGGGGTTTTCTAAAGCCCCCAAGCAACAGGAAGTCTCTTCTGGTCATGGGTCCACAATTGGTCACCCTGTGGTCAGCTCACAGGTTCCTTCATGGGGGACAGCTCTTGGGCTTGGCTTGGGGCTTGGACTCTTGGCTGAACTGGAGTCCCCAGGCTGGTGGTCCAGCCTTCCCTTCTGAAGTCCCCAGGGCATGGCTATGGAGGCATGATACTGGGGTCCCCATGTCCCAAGGTCCTGCAGACTTCCAAGGTCTTCCTAGTTTTAAGGAAACCCTGCCTATTCTCTTTAGGACACTCCTCTCTCAACACACACACACACACACACACACACACACACACACCACACACACACACACACACACACACACACACACACCACACACACACACACACGCCCCCTCCTTCCCTCCCCTGACAGACGTGTACGCCCTTGGGGATAAGGCCCTCAGGGCACTCAGGACTTTACAGGAGACAGGAAGAGCCATTGCCTTTAAGAATTTCTTTTTTCCTCCCTGCAGAAATTTCCAAGTCATGGATGTTGGACATTCAAAGTCTCAGAATGGGAGAGGGAAAAATATAGGATGAATAAATATACTCTTAGAATTTAGATGTGTTAAACTTCTATCAGGGTTGACACACACCTGTAGTCCCAGCTACTCGGAAGGCCGAGTGAGGAGGATCACCTGAGCCCAGCAGTTTGAGGTTGCTGTGAGCTAGGCTGACACCACGGCACTCTAGCCCAGGCAACAGTGTGAGACTCTGTCTCCAAAAAAAAAAAAAAAAAAATCATGTATGTGTGATGAGATGTGATGTGTTTATCATTTTTTTCTTCTAAGAACTCTAGATATAACTTTGGACTTGCATGTCTTACATGTAAGCAGTGTGGTAGGCACTAATACCCTCGTGCTAGAGGAGAGGAACAGCCCGGAGGGGCCGGGAGCAGCAGGATGCAGAGAGTGTCTGCTGGTTACCTTGCTAGAGCGTGGTGGAGACACGTGCGGGCTGGAGTTTGAATCTTGGCGCCACTGCCTGCCAGCTGTGTGATGCCGGCTTTTTACGTAACATTTTTAAACCCCAGTATGTCCATCTTGTGGAATGTGGAGGGCAATGAGACTGACCTCACAGGGTGGTGGTGAGTACTGAAGGGAATAGTCCATGTACAGCACCTGTCAGGCAGCGAGCCCTCGACAAAGGCGTGTCATCGCCGCTGTTGTGACTCTTAGGAGTGCAGCACCGTCAGTTCATGTTCAAGCCTTTTGTACTTAGAGACGGTTTTAGAAGAAATTGACATGGCTTTCTGGAAACTTGGAGCCATCTTGGTAGCTGTGACTTCTCCATTCTGTCTGGAGGTGACAGTCGGGGAGGGACAGTTGGTGACAGTCGTGGGTGCCCGTTGCCACATCAGAAGTCTCTGGACAGGGGCGCTCATATAATGGGCTGTAATTTCCAAAGGCTTGTGACCCACATCAGCTCTCACTGGGGTCTCAGAATGACCCCCCGAGACAGGCCCAGTTAATTGGATCGTCGACTGGGGCTGCAGGTGCGCAGAGCCCAGAGAAGGCCGGCAGGTGGCTGTCTGCTCTTTGAACTCCAGCTCTGCCATTTCTGCCAGGCCGTGTTCCTCACCACTTCTTAATCACGTTGCCCTTTGAGAATCTGATGCAAGCTAAGAAAATGAATATAAACAGCATCCCAAATTTTCACGCAGTATCTGGAGTTCACAGGCCCCTGAAGGTCATTGCTGAATCCCTTAGGAGTCCACAGATCCAGGCTGAGGTTTCCCGATGTCAGTGTTTTTGTTGTTCTCTGAAAGGGACTCAGGGTTGAAATCAGACATGCGGGTTGGTGGGCTCACTTCCCCACGTCACTCAGGGACGAAGCCCCCGGGCCCCAGCGCGGTGTCCCTGCTGGACCGTAAGCCCTCTGGGGCTGGGACCTTGGACGTCCCTCCTGTTTGTCGCCGCATGCCCCACTTAGCGCAAAGCCTGGCGCCCGGTAGGTGCATGCTAGATACAGGGATGAATGCATTAATTTTCAGTCTTCATCTTCATCTTCAGTGAGTCCCATTTCTCGTTGCAAACGTCTTCCCTTTTAGCCACATCCCAGCGAGCTGGACCCAGAAGACAGCCAGTTCAAGAGCCTGTTGGAGAAGCTTGCAGAGAAGGTGAGTGGAGGCCAAAGACGCCCCCCAGACAGGAGGGACAAGGTTCGAGAACGCTCAGACCACTTTCATCTTTATTCCCTTGTGTGTCTAGAAGTAAGAAGGGGGAGATTGCTGGTCTCAGGGGCCCCAGGATTCTGTGTCTGCCACTCTGTCCTGTCCTAAGACGTAGCCTTTTCCACACAGCTGGGGAGAGGAACCGTGGTCTGAGGCCACTCTTGCTGCGCTGGCCCTTGAGTAAATAGAAAAGCCGGATCTCTAGGTCCTGTCAAAAGCCTTTCTGTTTGTAAATTGGCCCTGTCACATCGGGGCCTCTGCCTAGAAAGCAGGGGTGGGAAATCCTCTCCAAATCAATAACCTTCAGAGGCGGAACCGCCCAGCCTGGGTGGAAAGTGGCTGGGTTGACCTGGCCTGGGACTGGAGCGGGAGACACAGCGGCTTGCTGTCACCATCCCGCCGCCTCCCCCACCCCTGGGGTGTCCACAGCACTAGGCCTGCAGAATCCACGCTGGCTGGGCTCGGAGTGGAACTCCAGAGTGCTCAGAGCAAGACAGAGGCCCCTGCTGCTCCCTGTCCCCTGCCCTGCCTCCTGGCATTCGCTTCCATCCCTGTCCTGCAAGGCCATGAGTCAGAGCACACCCGGACTCAAAGTGTCAAACCAGCCCCATAAATACAGGGAATGTGCTTCTCTCTGGAGGATAATAAACTGTGTGAAAAGGGCTTTGGAAAGGAAAAAACGATGTTCCCATCTCTCCCCAAGGAAGCTCAGGAAAACTTTCTAGACTGAAGGATGGAACAGAAGAAAATGCATCAGAATCTCTTGCAGAAAATAAAACCTGGGGACAGTTCCTTTGCGAGGCCATTGAATAAAACCCTTGCCAAGATGAGCCAATCTATGTTTTAGGCGGATGCTCGGACCAGCGTTTTTGCTAACAAAACCTTATTTCCTTAGCTGCCAGGGCGCTGTGTTTCATGAAGACCATCAAGAATGACGGAAGAGAAAAGCTCATATTTGTATAGTTCTTTACATTCCTCATCTCACTTTTCTCTCCTGCTGTGTGGGGCAGATCGGTCACTGCCCTTGCTGTGCTGGTGAAGTGCCCGGCACAGAGGGTTAAGGAGCTTGCTGAGGGCACAAGGCTTCCTGAGGGCTGGGGCCAAGTTCCAAGGGTAGGTGCTTGACATCCTGTTTCTCCGCTGGCAGGCTCATGGGGACAGTCTTCTAGGCCCAGAGGCTTTTTAGAGGGTCCTCAGGTCCTGAGTGTGGCCAGGCGTGCTCACAGGAGACACTGCTTTGTGCTGCTCTTGCCGGGGCCTGGCTAGTGGAGGATGGAGGATGGGCCGTGGCTTGGCTAAGGTCACCTGGCACATAAGGGGCAGAGTCCAGACTGCAGCCCCGACCTCAGCCCGGCGCCACTTCTCTGCACCTCATTCGTCATCCTGCCTGAGGTCTGTCCTTCACCTGAGAGTTAAGGGACAGATCTCCCCTCTGGCTCAGTGTTTGTCTCAAGTGCACAGGGGCTATCCTATTCCCTAGATCCCAGCTCCCCGTTCAGATGAGCTACTGTGCGAGATAGTAGCCCCCGTTGGTGCGGCACGAAAGCTGGCACTCTGGGGTGAGATGACCTCAGGTTTCCAAGCCCAGCTCTGCCACTTGGTAGCCGTGAACCCCAAGCAATCGTACCACATCAAAATGACAAATGGCATCGTGTACGTGTACGGTGGTTAGCAGTTTACAAATCACGGCTTCCTTAACTCTGAAACGGCTGCGGGGTGGTTCTGAGGATCTGAGGATGTCCATGTCGGGTGCGGCGCGTCCTCGCTCGCTCCTTGTGTTGCGGCCGTCCTCGCTTTGCTGCCTGAGTGGGCCCTGGGAAGGGTGGCAGGAGCCTGGCACGGCTGCCCCCAGCTGCCAGGCTGTTGGAGACCCCAGAGGAAATGGAGAATTTGAGTTTTTAAAGATGTCAGACGCTGTTAAAATCATGGGCCGGTGGACCTGAGGTCCGACCGTGCAGGAAGCTCTGCGTTCATTTAACTTCTTGAAACAGCTTGTCCGGGCCTGACACGGTCTTCATTTGCGTTTCTCTTTCTAGGATTCTGAGATCGGTGCTGGTGAGCTGAGGACAGTTTTGAATGGGGCGTTTTCCAAACGTAAGTTCCTCCTGGAGTCTTTCTGTGGGGGCTGAAGAGCGATGCCAAGGTGTGGTGAGGGAGGGGGCAGGCAGGCCTGGGCCAGCAGCCCCGCAGGTGGGAGAGAAGCTTTGGCCTCTGACGCAGCGGTCCGGATCCCGGCCCGCAAGGCAGGAGCTGGGAGGCAGGTGAGGCAGCAGAGGTGGGGGCAGGGCTGGTGCTGGGGACCCCCACCCTGCAGGAGCGAGGCCCTGTGGTGTCAAATGAAATCCCATGTTGAGTCCTGGGAAGACTGAGGTTGACTTAAGTGAAATTTTTCACAAAATTAATAACTTTGATGTCGTGGAAACCTCTGCAGATGAAAGCTCTTGTTCCGTAGCGCATTTTGGGGAAGGAGAGAGGAAGGAGTGATTCTGACTGTGCTAGACTGCACTCGGTTCCCTATCCCCAGGCCTCAGAAAGCCTCGGGGGCTGGCAGAGGGTCAGGCTGCACCAGGAGGGAACGTTTGCTTCTCCCCTCTCAAGCCCAGCCCCACAGGAGGTGGCTTGAGCTGGTTTCTTTCCTGGTCCAGAGGTGGGCCAGGTGAAGTCCCCCAGCTGTTTGAGTGACGGGCTCTCTCATTCACCCACCGCAGCAGGAGTGGGCCTGAGAATGCAGGACGCATGGGGGGCAATGCAGGAGTGGCCAGCGGGATCCCTCCTGGAGATGGGCCCAGGGCTGAGCAGCTGCCCAGGGCTCGGAGACTAGGCGCTGGCTGGGACGGACCTTCCCTCCTCTGCTCCTGCCATTGTGGAGAAGAGTAGAGAGAAGAGGAGGGGTGCAGGGTCTTTGGCACCTGCCTTGGCTCCCAGGTTTGAGGAGGGTGAGGGTGGAGGCCAGGAATGGCGGAGCTCCGGGGAGATACCCGTAGTTTAGCAAGTCAGGATGACAGCTGTCATTGAACAGCAGTGTATTGCGGTTATGAGCGCAGGCTATGGAGCCAGCTGGCTGCGTTGAAATCCCAGTTCTGCCCCCTACTGGTTGAGTGACCTCGAGCAAATTATGTCCCCTCTCTGGGCCTCAGTTTCCCTCTCTATGAAATGGGGATGATGATAGCATCTACTGCATGGGGTTATTTGGAACTGTAGATGGACAGTGCTCAGAACAATACTTAGCTGATAAAAAGTTAGCTGTTTTCCTAAGAACTTATTATATGCCAAGCACCAGGCTATAACTTCACTTATATTATCTCAATTAATGCCCAACCAGTCTTTGGAGCGAGTATAGTCATTGTTATTATTATTCCCACTTGATGGAGGAGGAAATTAGAGCTTTCAGTTTGCCAGTCTGTGGCTTGGGAACAGCCGAGCCAAGGGTCAGGGGCTGCACCTGATCAGTCAGCGTTGCCCGTCCTGCCGCCGCGGCTCGGGGCTGGCGGTACCTGCCCACGGCCCGCCACGGAGCTCTCCCTTTTGCCGGAGACCGCGTTGGGCTCCCTACTCTGGCTGGTGTCTTCGGTGGTCTCCTCCTGGGAGGTTATTTCCCCATCTTCAAATAGTGCTGAGTCCCACCCCCTTTTTCTATTTAAATGTTCAGGAACAGACGTAAAATTCGACGGATTCAACATCAACACTTGCAGGGAAATGATCAGCTTGTTGGATGTATCCTTTAAATGTCGCATTATTTTTACTTTTGTCCTGTTTTTAAAGACTGCTCTACCTTTTCCAGTGAGACGAAGGGAAGGGTAGAAAAGGGAAAATACACACATATACAGCAAATGTCAGGATTGTGCTTGAAGCTTTAAAGAAAAATGGATCATTTCATCCATGCCCCTAAAAAGCTTGGGATTATCTCCATTTCACTCATAGGCGAATAAACTGAGGCGCGCCGTGTTTCAGTGCCTTGTTTAAAGTCGGGTAATTTAGAGACAGCAAGCGTGGGCACTGTGCGCTCCTCCCTCCACTCTGTTGATGGCATCGCTCCTCCTGCTCTGCCCTCTCCCACCCTCCACCGGCCCTGGCTCTGCCCAGCACTGTCCGGTCTCTGTTTCAGAATCATAACGAGGCCCTCGGATAGCCACTGGAAGTAGTTTAAAATGATCGCATGACATAAAACCTATTTGTTCTCTCTGATTTAATTTAACCCCCACTTCATACTGAAGAATGGTGTCTTAGGCTGTTTGGGCTGCTGTAACAGAACACCGTAAACTGGATGGCTTATAAAAAGCATAAATTTATTTCTCACAGTTCTGGAGGCTGGAAAGTCCAAGATAAAGGCTCCGACAGATTTCGTGTCCAGTGGGGGCCGTCTTCTTACTGTAACTTCCTGTGGTGGAGGGGGTGAGGGAGTTCCCTGGGCTCCCTTTTATAAGGGCACTAATTTCTTTGATAAGGGCTCCACCCTAATGACCTAATTAATTCCCAAAGACCCCACCCCCAATACCTTCACATTGGGATTAGGTTTCAGCATATGAATTTTGGAGGGACGCAAACACTCTGTCTATAGCAAATGGGCAGTGGTTTTCTGGAGCGGGAGAGAAGGTTAGGGCATTCTAGGTGGAAGGAACATTCTAGATGTGAAGGCACAGAGGCCAATGGTTGAACATCACTTCCTTAGAGCTTTGCCTACAGTGGGTGCACAGTGTGGGCGGTGAAGGTGATTTCTTTAAAAATTGGAGCCTTTGGAAGGTGCTCTTTAGTTCTCTGGGGCCTGATCTGTGGCGAACTCTGGCAGCCTGTGTTTCGTTAGCTGGGGGGCCGAGGAATGATGGTCACACGGGGTGGCCCTGGGTGACGAGCGTGCCTGCTGACCTCTGCGTGGCTTGTTCCTGTAGACACACGGTGCTCTCTCCTGGCTTCGCAGCCTCAGGTGGCCACACCCGGCATGAGGCTGGGGCTCTTCGGCCCTGGCCCTCCTGTCTTCCCTGCATGGTTAACAGTTTACTTTGAGGGCCACAAAGAACTGTTAAGTGTGGATTCGCTGTGCTGCAGGCAGTTCCTAGGTTTCTGAATCGTTCTTATCAAACCTTGCCTGCTGCCTTCAATTTAGATCTGAGAGTTGCCCTGTGGTCTATGTACTCATTGCTCCCCACGGTGTTTGTGTCTCTCCTGGCTCCAAGTGGGCTGTGACCCTGTCACTCTCCAGGAGTTTTCGTTCCTCAGTTGAGACCGTGTGGGACAGCGCTTCTGAATCACAATGTGTAGCGGAACTGCTGTGGAGGCCTTAAAAAAATAGGCTTTATTGAGATGTAATTTGCATGCCATACAACATACCCATTTAAAGTGTGTAATTCAATGGTTTTTACATATTCACAGAGTTTGCAACCATCATCACACAACTTAGAACATTTCCTCACACCCAAAAGAAACCCTGTACTCGTATTAGCCATCACTTCCCATTTTTCGCCAACCCTCCCCCATCCCTTGGCCACCACTAATCTACTTTCTGTCTCTATAAATTTGCCTGTTGTGGAAATTTCACATAAATGAAATCATACAATATGTGGTCCTTTGAGATTGGCTTCCTCCACTGAGCATGAGGTTTCAAGTGCTATAACATGATCAAGACTTTATCACTCATAGGGTTTTAAAATACAGTTTTAAACTGCAGAGTCTCCCCCCTGGAGATCCCCACTCAATAGGAGTGGTCTCTGCAGGCAATTCCATCTGCAATTGAGGGCACTGGTATTCAGGGACAAGGCTCTGGCACAGGCAGGGGTCCCAATCCTGGCTCCACCACTTATTTAGGTGTATAAATTCGGGGAAGTTAACAAATACTCTGAACCTCAGTTTCTTCTCCTGGAAGATGGGTTAACAATATCTAGCTGGTGTGGCTGTTACGAGGATGAAATGAGATACAAGTATAGAAAGTGCCTGGGCCTAGAGTGTTAGCTTCCTTTGCACACTGCTCTTCTGAGATGTGCTGGGGAGATTATTAGCAAGGGTTTGAGGCTGTCTGCATTCAACACTCAGTGTTTCTTGCAGATACAAGAATACAGACTCTCTTAAAGGGTGAGGTTTACACTCTTGGGTGTAAATCAGACTTTTTGTGTGGCTGGTTAAAGAAGGTGGGAGTGATGGTCTCTTTCAGAATTTTAACATCAGCGCTGTAACATACTGATGTTTATTGATTAGTTGTGATTGGTGAGTAAAGGGTAGAGTTTCAAAGAGACTTAACTTCATGAGGGTAAAGTAAGTTCAAAACCAAATCCCCACCGACTGGCGCAGTGCTCAAAAAATAGTCATGGAGTAAGTTGGCCGCAGAAGATTCCACATAACCCCGTACCTGTTTCGGTCGTGCAGTGACCTGTGAACAGATTGTGTGCCCGAGAATCCCAATCCCCTGCCTCCCAAGGACTTTTCTGATAACATTTTTACATTCCAACAACTCTAATATCTGAATGGTTGGTCACAGACATGTAAGTCTGGAAGCGAATTTACAGATCGTATAGCTCAGCCCTGTGAATAACCCAGGATGATCAGGGCATGGGATGCTAGTTGATGCTGCTGCTGGGAGGCCTGTAGGCCCCAACTTGCCCTTTGTTCCCAGCTCTGTGCCTGGCCTCAGGTGAGGAGCTTGGCGAGCATTTGGCTTTTTAGTCTTCATCTGAACCCGTTTCCCACTGTCACCCCTGCTGCTCTGCTTGCTGCAGACACGGAAGGTTCACTGCAGCCTTAAGGCACGCATGCAAGGTCACAAGAGAGAAATCCACAAGACATGTGGCATTTGGGCTCGATCATGTTGGCCTTTAACGTGCTAGAGCACCGGAACGGGCACCCTGGGGCCGGTGGAACTCAAGACACTCTGGCTGAAGATTCGGAAGTACCTGGTAACTCTCCTTGTTCTCCGGGCATCCTCTGGGCTCTGGCCCCTCTCCTCTGCCCTAACCCTCCCTGACACTCATCCCCGGTCTATTATGGATTCTAATCTGACCGGATCCTTAATCAGGGTCAAAACTGCAAAGTCCAGGCACATTGTTCAGCAAGGAACAAGAAAGCACGAGAAACTCTCCCGCCAGCCCCTGCACTGAGAGTCCCGCCATTCAGATGGCAAAGGGGCCGGCACCGGCCGGGCTATTGTCCTTGTCTGAAACCTTCTTGGGAGGAGTGCGTGGGGTCTCATCTTGAATGCACCCCTCCCTTCCAAGGAGCGGCAGGGTGGTTCTTGCCGGGGGCAGGGGTCATGAATGTTGTTTTCTACCTAGAGCTTCTCTCCTGCTTTAGGAGATCTATCAGGAAACGGATTATAAACACTTGGGCACCATCGATGCCCATGAGATGAGGACAGCCCTCAAGAAGGCAGGTGAGGACACATCCTGCAGACAAGGTCTTGGGACCCAGATGTGCCATTTAAATTCGTCATTGTCATTATGATGACTGCTAATGAACATCGTTGGTGGTTATCTTAGGTTGCACAGCAGTGTGGTGACACAGCTTTGTTGAGTGCCTTCCCTGTCCAGGAAGCAGGGAATGTTTCTGGATTCTATATAGCATAACACTTTGGAATTTTTTCAGGAGCTCTGCCTGTTACTGGGAAGATGGCGGCAATTAGAGAGGGTGGGGCTGTGAAGGAGATGGGCAGGGGACCGGCCAGCAGACCATCCACGTCCCTTCTGTTTTCCCTTGCTGTGGCTAACGTGACTCGCGGCTGAGCTAGCGGTGGAGCGAGTGTTGGGCCAGGGATGGGGAGTGTGTAAGGGGAGGCGGACGGATGTCAGGACTCCTCTGGGACCCCTGGAGAAGGCGGAGTCAGGCCTGGTTTTTAGATTTATACAGAACCGCAGAGGGGCCCCTACGATGTCAGCTCCTTGGATTTTTATCAGAGGCAGTGCTGAGTCCTCCGCTCCCCCTGTGACCCGTCCCCTCTGCCCTCAGGCTTCGCCCTCAACAACCAGGTGCAGCAGACCATCGCCGTGCGGTATGCGTGCAGCAAACTCGGCATCGACTTTGACAGCTTCGTGGCTTGTATGATCCGCCTGGAGACCCTCTTTAGTGAGTCCCTCTCTCCTCTAACCGCACCCCACGGCTCCCAAGCTGCAGCGAGTGGCAGGGGCAGGGCCCTGAGGCAGAACCAGGCGTTGCCTTCGGGAGGCCAGGGGTCCAAGAAACCACAGATGGGGCTTCTTATAGAAGACACCCTGAGGTGCGAGGAAGCAGAAACTGAAGGGGCTGAAGAAGTCCCAGGTAGCCAGACCCAAGGTTTGGGCTGCTTTTTCTTGGAAACCTAAAAAGTCGCCCTCCAGATTATTGTGCATCTGCTACGTGCAGTCACGGGGCTGAGACGCGTGAGTCCCAGTGGTGAGCCTTAGGTGGCTTTAGCGTCTACTCGTATTTATGCTGCCATAGCGCTCATATTGACAGCGTGTGTCACCTTCCAGTGAGAGGATCGGGCCCCCTCTGGAAGGCATGTGTTCTCCTGCCACCTTGGGCCTGGGATCAGATATCTTATTAAGGGAGGGGGTTTCCGTCTCCTGAGGGCTGGTGGGTGATGAGTTACAGTGGGTACAACGGAGGGACTGGAGTCCTCACAGGCAGGGTGACAGCGGCTGTTCCACAGTCCCGCCCTGGTAAAGTAATTGCAAATGTCTGCACAAAGCTTCGGAGGGTGGAGATGCCAAAGGGACCGTTGCTGCTGACAACTGGGATTGTCCTTCTGGCCAGGGGCACGTCTGCTGCCAAAAGCGTTCATCCTGGGCCCTGGGTCTAGATTGAGTTTTCGAGGTCCCTCAGGCTAGGTGGGGGCTGGAGGGGAGGTTATGTAGGGGAAAGGGCAGCCCCCCACTGGGGTTGGGGCAGACAGAGGTGGCTCTCTTGATTGCTCCCGAGTCTAGGAACAGCCCTGTCTGATTCCACCCCTTCTCCGGCATTTCAGAACTGTTCAGGCTCCTGGACAAGGACCAGGATGGCATCATCCAGCTCTCTCTGGCTGAGGTAAATGGCCTGAGGTTTGATGAACTGCTTGCTGATGGTACTTTGAAATTTTTTGGATGGAGTAGGTGCCTACTGACTGCCTTATTTCCATGTGAATTCCATCCGTGTTCTGCGGCAAGCATTGAGGGAGGAATGTGATCCTTATCACACAGTTTTCCAAGCATTTTTATTTGTTATCATCTTAATGATAAGGCTACAGCTACATTTCAAGTAATTTTGGAGATGCAAGCCTTTGTAATTTGGATGGAGTTGGGGGTGGTGGGCACCATTTAACATGTGTGACTTCTGGGACCAGCTGTCTTAGATTGACATACAGAAGGTCATAGGAAACAAAAAATGAAATTGCAACAAGGTAGAATGAAGACGCAAAATAAATGAGCGCTTGTACTACGTACAAGTCACACAGTCTTTTATGCAGGGAAAAACCGTAGTGTGGGCTGCAGCCCTGTACGGCAGAGGCTTCACCGGCCAGAGGGGACAGCAGGAAGGCTGCAGATGTCCCAGGGGCCCAGGCTGGGGAAGCACTGGTGGGGAAAGCGCACGGGCTCCCTGGGAAGCTGCGGCTCAGCCCATCTCTCTTCTTTGCAGTGGCTGTGCTGCGTGTTGGTCTGACCCCAGGTTTCGGACATCGGTGACCTCCCTGCCCCCCGCCTGCCTCTTTTCTCCCCTTTTTTACAATTTTGTGAACACTTATCCTCAAGTGGCGTTCATTCACTGGTTATTCATATCTTCCTCGCCTCTCCTTGTGCCTTGGGATCCTGGCCTCTCCCAGCAGAGCAGGCTGGGAGCCCAGGGTCTCTTTCAGCAGCACCGACCTATGAGCTGTTTACGTCGACCCAGGGTCCAGGCGAGGGGAAGTGATCCATTAAAGCTTGGGCCTGAATGGGTTCTGCAGTGATGTGTTGTCTGGACTGTACCCTGGGCTGCCTGTGCTTTCTCAGAGAAGACGTTCTTGGGAAGTGACACAACCCCAACCTGCTGGAAGATAGAAAATGTGGGTTAATTTCGTGGAGGCGCGCCTGCTGTGGACCTTTGGGGGCCACCTTCGGGAAGGGAGCCGAGGAAGGGTGCCGGGACGGGGCACTGGGGAGCAGGGCTCCCTCCTCTCTTGCAGACAGGGGAAGTTTCTGTCCTGTGCTGACGGGACTTCGCGCCTGACAAATAGCTAGAGCGACATGCAATTCAGAGTAGTTTTGCTCACAGCTGAACACAGGGCTCTTTGCTGATGGAAAGAAAATAGATGCCACAGCCACAGGGTCCTAGTCGGGAGGTGGGATAGGACTGGCTCTTCTGTGTGGACTTTGGACATGAAGTATAAAGGAGAACACGCACACACACACCACACACACACGTGCATGCATGTGCCTTGGCCCTGGAGTAGTCTGATCAAGGATTAATTTTCTCCTTCTAGGAGTAGATCCAGATGGACGTTCCCTGTAGGAAAATGACTGCCAAGTACGGCAAGCACCGGGTGGCTACAATGCACCTTCGAGTCTCCCAAGACCCCGTGGGGATGAGGGGGAGGTGAAAGCTCTGCCATCACACCCCTGCAGGGAGGGCTCGGTTAATCTGATGGTGGAGATGAGGTCTATTTGTTTTATATCTGTGGGCCCCAGAAGAAAAGGGGTCCTTCCTCATCTGGTCAGGGCTACGAGGGTGGGGGGAGGACAGAGCTTCCATGAGCAGGACTGAGCAGGCGCAGGCCCTCCACCCTCCGGCTGCCTGAGGGACCGTCCTGCCTGCTCCGTGGCCCAGCTGGTGTTCTTGTGCTCCTTGACACATCGACCAGGTACAAGTCTCCTCCCTACCTCAGTCCCCACCGGACCCCATTCTCCACTGTACCCCATTGTAGAGCACTACAGACCAGTTCTCCCCTAAGCATAAAGTGCTACGTTATAATCAACTTGCAACAAGTCGTCATATTTTGAAGCTCCACAGGCTTCAACTACTTTAGGGAATAGTTTGGTAATCAAAAAAAATACAGTCTCATGACAAAATGTCATTTGCTTTGGGGGCTCGGGGCTCCGGTAAGCACTGTCCTGGAGACTGCTTGCCCATACGGCTCGTGAAGCAGGTGAAAGATCCCAACCCTGTGATTTTCTTCTCAAACACCCGAGAGTTGGCCGTGCGCTCCCTTCTCTTCCCCTCCAGATTAGGCGGAGGCAGATGCTGCCTTTAGGCATGGCTCTTCCCTGCCCCTGGATATGGCCGCGTCCCAGGAGGATTCCTCTGGGAACCCACGGCTGCCAGCGTCCTGCACGTCCCCCATCAGAGCCCGCACCACGCCTGATTAACTTGCTGACCTGTTCCGGACGGGCGGTCCGTAGATGCAGAGATGGGCTTTTCATTGTTCCCACAGAACCTGGAACAGAGCCTGGCACCAAGTAGGCACTGGATGGATGAGGACACTGTCTTGCCCTTTGCAGATGGGGAGGCGCAGGGAGCAGGTGCCCCCTTGTTTTTCCAGCAGAGGGGGTGGGTTTGCTCTGGCCCCTCACGGATAGCACCGCAGCCTATGGCAGCAAAAGCTCCAGTGGACACCACTGCTGACATGCAGATCACCAAACTGGGTCTCTGCCATCAGGAGTGGGCTGAAGGGCTGGGGAGCTCTGGGAGATGTGGCCTTGCAGGGTCCGCTGCAGAAAGCCTCCCCCCCACCCCAGCTGCTCCCACCCTCTCCATGCAGAGGAAGCTGCGGCTGCACCTGGGCTGACGCCTATGTCAGCAGGGCTTTGGTCTGTGCAGGGGAGCCCAGGAGTCCTCGGATTCCCCTGCCTTCCGTAAGGACAACGAGCAGCTCAGTGGGGCTCTGGTTACTCTTCCTCTGTTGCACTCCAGGCCTTCCTAACCTTTAGTGCCAATTCATTTTGCCTCTTAAAGGTACCGTTTCTTCCCTCATTAGTAAATTTGGGGAAACACAGGACACCATGCAATCCCCAGACTCATTGGAGATTTTCTGGAATGTGGAAGCTGACATTTAGGTGAGAGGCATTTGAGGATATTGGAATACCAAATATTCCGGGTCATCCCACAGCAACAAGACCATCTTCAGAAAGTCCCCTTTTCCTGCTGAGAACCGTGAATTAGCTCTCTGCTCACACCCATTGCCCAGGCAGGGCTTTGTGTAATTATGCACAGTCACAACTGGCAGAGGGGCTCCCTGCCCTCCTGGGTGGTCTCGCTCTGGCTCTGTGGCTGGCTCCTCACCGTGACAGCTGTTCTGAGTTGGGGCAGGCTCAGTCTGCTAGCTTCTCAGATGTCCAGCCTCTTTGCAGCATTGGATGTTCCAGTTCCCTGTGAACCTCAACCCCCGTAATTGCTTCTAGCTCTGGCTCCAGGACATGGCTGTCCCGCCACACCCCAGCCCACTGCTTCTCTGCTCTCCTCCCATGGAGGACTTCAGTCTCCAATCAATGGCAACCCTTTTCTTTGATTTACATACGGGCTTGGCTGACTTTAAGAGTTCACATCATTGACAATGAATAACCAAGATGCTCATGGACCTCTGCACTTCAGAAAAGATCCACTTGAAGGGAACTTATCAGCTACCTTTTCTTTACTCTTTAGTCCCATGTCGTTGGTGGTGTGACTTTGGAGGTCATCATGTGGTAGAACAAGTGCTATAGACTGAATGTTTGTGCCCACCCAATTCATGTTAGATCCTAACCCCCAATGTGAGCGTATTGGGAAGTGGGGCCTTTGGGAAGCGAGTAGGTCATGAGGGCAGAGCCCTCAGGAATGGGATTAGTGCCCTTGTAAAAGTCCCTTCTGCCATATGAGGACACAGGGAGAAGAGGCCATCCATGAACCAGGAAGTGGGCCTCATGGACACCAAATCTGCTGGCCTTGATCTTAGACTTCTCAGCCTCCAAAACTGTGAGAAATAAATGTCTGTTGTTTACAAGATACCTAGTTCATAGTATTTTGTTGCAGCAGCCAGAACGGGCTGAAACAAGGGTGGAGAGAAGCACCCTGCATATGCTCCGCCTCAGGTCCTGTGTGATGTGCAACATGCCACGTCTGAGCTTCCTCTCGTTTGGCCTTGGGCTTTGGGAAGGATCACAGTAGCCACCTACCAGTGGCAGCTGCATGGAGAAGGAGGGCCCACTAACGGAGCAAAGGGTTATAATTTGGAGTTTTCAAGATGCGAAGACATATGTTGGTTCCTCACAACTTTGGCAGGCCTGTGTGCTTGGTTCGCCGGTTGGGTGTAGGACCTTATGGAGGTTGGAGATGAGGCAGAACCTGTTCCGGCCTTGGAGTTACTCAAGGTCGCCTGAAGGCTGGTGCTGCAGCCCCCACTTCCGTGTTATGAGCTGGGACAGAGCCCAGGGGCTGCAAGGATGGGGGAGATCCTTTAATTAACAGTCGTCTACTGACACTTTTCTTCTTGATAGCATTTATATCATGTTTGTATTCTTATATTTATATATTTATATTTAATAAATTTATTTCTATATAAATTATTTTGTTTATTATTTACTTATTAAATTATACATGCATTTATATATTTATTTACATATTTATATATTATTTATATAAACCTAATATAAATTAAAAGTAAAATAACAGTACACTGAAACCCCCTGTATTATCGATTAGATTTTTCTATTTTATCATTTTTTGCTGAAGAATTTTGCCGAGGAACATTTTGCTGAAGTAAATCACAGATTTCATGACATTTTACCCTATATTATGCATCTCTATGAAAGGAGATTTTATTACACAGCTACGGCACTTTTATCCAACCTAATAAAATTAACAATAATTCTTTTAATCATATCTAATAGCAAATCTGTATTCAAATTTCCTTGATTGACTTCGAAATGTATTTTTTACAGTTGGTTTGTTTGAACGAGGAGTCAAACAAGGTCCTCACCTTGCGCCTTTTAATCTAGAGCAATCTTCCTTTTTTCTCCATGCCATTGAATGACTAACAAATAATTGGCCTTCTAAAAAAGAATGCTGGCGATATGAATCTGCCCCACGTGTTTCTCAGCCTCATTAAATCTCACGCAGGGCTTCCATTCTACTCCGCTTCCTCGCTCTCCCCGAGGCCACACAGAGTGGTTACAGGCACAGGAAAATGGGAAAAGGGTGTCTAATTTTCACTCCACCGTGGTTGCTGTCCAAGCCTGCCCATCCTTGGAGGTGGCATCTCTTATTCCTGGGCCCACCCATTGGCTGCGGACCTGCCTGGGCTGGGAGCCCCTGCCAGGGTGTGGGAACAGGTCCCTGCTGGGAGCTCCTCCTTCCTCTGAATCGCTCCTAGTTCTCCTCGGGCTGCCTCTTCACAGTCGTCCCTTGAGGTCAGAGAGCACACAGCTTTGGCCACCTGCTGACCACAGTGCGAGGGAAGCTGGAGACCCTGGTGACTTATTCTGCTTATTCAAGAAGCAGCTCATTGGTGGAAAGGGGAAAAGGCGAGACAAAGGTGGCACTCAGACCTCTCCAGAGGGACCCCATGGGCTGGAACTTCATTCATTCATTCATCCATTCATTCACTATTTAGACATTAATCACTACTCCCCTCCATCTTCAAACAGATTTCCACAGATTTCCTAGACTGTCATCTTACTACCAGTTGCCCTGTGCCTCAGCATCCGTATTTGTAAAAGGAGATAATAATAGGTACGTAGATTGTAAGGATCAATGAGCTACTGCATGAAAGCAAAGAGAAAGCGCCCCTTCCCCAGGAGACCTGCATAAATATCAGGGACTGTTACGGTTTCTGCAGTTATTGTTAGAGCAGAGGCTGGGGCTCCTTTATATGCATTGACCCTTGTGTGCTGGCCTTCCCTTTGGTCCTGATCAATGTCAAGTCTGAGACGGAGGACCCTGAGGTCCAGCAAGCCTCTCAGCGCTGTGTTGCCAAGGGCTCCTTTTGGCCAGTAGGGGAAGGGCTGTGCCCATCCTGGCCTGTCTGAGGCTCTGAAGACCCCAGGCCCAGGGGAGGGGCTCTGCCAAAGTGCGTTTCTGAGTTTCCGCTAAGGGAATGACTCTGTTAGTAAAAACAGAGGAAGGCAGATGGGAACTCGCCGGGATTTTAGGAGGTTCTGTGGTTCTGTGTATTAGAAGCCTTCAATTTAGGCTCGTTGGAGTGAATTTAGTTCAACAAGAAAGGGAGGATTAGGAGACGAGAGGCGTGATCTGGTGGTGAAATTCAAGCCAAAATCATCCTGCAGTCAAAATTATCCTGCCTGTGCTCTGGAAGGGCTTGCTGGGGTCTGTTCCAGAACGTCATGGGTACTAACGAGTGGATGTGCAGTGGATTTGCCTGGTGGGCATGGGATGCTCCTGTCTGGCCTGTTGGTTCCTCCTGGGCACCTGGAATGGAACCTCCACCATCCATCCCAAGGGGAGTGGGTGGGCTCTCGGGGGTGGAGTCACTGTCCAATTTTGCTCACTAATTCAATCGATGAACATTTCTTAAGCACCAACTACACATCAGGCTCAGCACTTGCCCTGGGAGTTGCAGGGAGGGGATTCAGAGATGAATAAGACATCTTTGGCTTATTCTTGCATCCGAGAAGCTTGTTGTCTAATGGGGGAGACAGGTCCATATGTGCAGGGTAATAATCTGAAACAGCGTGACGTGATGCACTAGGACAGGTCCAGCGAGTCAGGCCAGCCAGGAGGAGAGAGGTTAATACGGCCTCAGGAAACAGAGCAGGCTTCGTGGAGGACGGGTAGGAATTTAACAAACAGAACTTCATTCATTCATTCAGAAGACATTTATTAAGTATCACCTCCACTCTAGGTATCATGTGAGGCTCTGGTAACTGAGAGGGGAAGGTATTGAGAGAAGGCAAGAGGAGACGAAAAGACAGAGCCCAGGCTCTTCCGGAGGTCTCTGACCTTCGCCACGCCTTTGTGGCCATCACTGCAGCCCATAGGACAGCTGCGGCAGGAAGCAGCCGTGTTCCTTGCTTTTGCCGTCTTCTGTTCCACGATCCTGCCTGTGTTAAGCGATATGGTACGTCTCCTTTCTACGTCAGAGAGAAATCATTTCAGGCTACTCCTCAGATAGGGCAAGATCCTTGGGCTCCTGAGGTTCAGGTAGCTTGGTAACATCTACTCCATTCAGTGCCTGGGCTGGAAGGACCCTGAGATCTCTATGGGCAGCTGAGAGACAGCTTGGGCAGTGGCTGCCCAGCAGTGGATCAAAGCACCTTGATATGCAGCCAGGTGTGGCCTTGGCAGCCATATCTTCACCACCGAGGGTGAAGAAGAGAGTGCCCATCCCCAGAAGCAGAGGCCTGGGTAGTGTCCTTTATGGAGAAGGCCCCTGGGTGGGCCTGGGAACGTTCCTCTGGAGCTGGAAAGCAACCCAGATGCAGGGCTGAGGAGCGCAGTTGGCTCCCACTTCCACCTGCATTCTTGAAACACTTACTACTAGTTAATTTCTGAATTACACAACAATGCACTTCCTAATTACACAGAGGGAGTGCACTAGCAGCTATGACAGGGTCGTTATCTGTTGCACAAGTGATTCTAATAGGAGAACTGCCAGAAGTGAGAGAAGGGGGATGAGGAGGGGAGGGCAAGAGGGAGAAGAGAGGGAAGGAAAGAGAGGAAGAGAGAGAGAAGGACAGATGGAGACTGAGAAGAAAAGGCTGGCTTATAAGACCCTCTGGTCCCGGGAGTGAGGCTGTCTGGGGCCTCAGCAATGCTTCAGCCGCGCAGCCAGCTCTGGGCTCAGAGAGGAAAGGCTCGCTCAGAACCCTGACGACTGTGCAAACGCCAGCACGGAGATGTCAGTAATAACATGCAGACTCAGAGAAACATAATGACGGCCCGACGTGATGAGGAGAGAGACTCATTGGGGACTGGCCACATTTTTCATCTGAAAGTTTCGTTTTGCATTATGGTGATTAAAGCAGACTCTCATTTCTCTCTCTTTTTTTTTTGTTTTGTTTTTACTGCCACATGGATTTTTTTTTTTTTTTTTTGTATTTATACCAGGTTGGACAGCACATTAAAATGAATGGCCTTCCATGTTGGAATATCCGGATGATTGAACATTTATTAGGCTTACTGAACATTACTGAGCACCTACTATGTGCAGGGAAGCGTCCAAGGCAGTAGGGCTACACATATGAGTAAGATATGACCCCTGCCTCTGGGTGTGTCACCACAGTCTGGAGAGGGAGACAGGTGTCAAACAAGTGGCTTCAGAATGAGACAGTAGGAGCAGTGGTGGCACCAGGCACAGGAATTCGCGAGGGCACAGGGAAACGCGAGCTCCACCTGGGGTTCAGGAAAGGCTATGTGGGACAGAGGAAGAGTGTGGGACAGGAAGTGCCTCTATTCTACCCAGATGGTGAGCGCCAGGGAGCCCTCGCCCATCCTCTGCATGTGCGTTGCAGGTGGAAGGCCAGGTAGCAAGGCCGTAGGCGACAGGTGGTTATCCTGAGTGGTGGGTGGTATTTGCCACGTCCATCGGATGATGGAAACTGCAGCGGTTATTTGAACAGAAGGAATTTAATGTAACAAATGGTTAACTAGGTATAAAGTTATAACTAGTAACTGAATACATACAAAGAGTACTTCAATGCATCAGGGAGGTTGCATCAGGGACAAGTGAACGAAGGGATGAGGTTGAAATTATTAAAACTTAAGAACTTGGAAAAGAGACTCTATTGAGCTGAACCTCGGACCTGGTGTCACCGGGAGGCTGGTTCTGCACGTGCAGGAAAACTGCAAAGTGGATTCAGCTGCGGTTCGCGCCCCCTGTTGGCAGAGCCTGACAGAGCCGGGTGGCAACGCAGCGCTGCAGACGATTCAGAAGGTGGCTGCAGCCCACAAGCTGGAGAGCCAGTCGTTCAGTGTAGATTTTTGAGCACCATGAGGGCTCTGCCTAATCACCTCCCATTAGGCCCCACCTCTCAACACTGTTGCATTAATTTTCCAACACATGTGTGAACTAAAATCAAATCTTAAGCTCCCCCAGCTGACTGAGTGAACCCCCCCTCTCTGCCAAGGAGACCCCAGAAATACCCTAAAGCTGAGTTGCTGGCATGAGAAGGGAGGTCAGACATGCCTCATCATGCCCCCTCCCTTCTTGGAGATGTGCTTTGTAACTTATTAACAGGCCTAAGGCTACACAAGACAAAGCTTGAGCCACACCTGCAGGTCGTCAATTTATTTAACAGATCACTTGAGTCTGGGTGGCTTCTCTCTGAATAAGAGACTTCCTTATCTTAATTTAAAACATTTCAAGCCTTTAGACAAAGCTTCATTTCTTTAGCCAATTACAAATCAAAGAATCTTCAAACCTACCCACAACCTGTAATCCTGTCCTCCCCCCACCCTTTGAGATGTCCTAGTTTTTCGGGGGCCAAACCAATGTACACCTTCCGTGGATGGATTTGTGACGTTACATGTAATTACTATCTCCCTGAAATGTATAAAACCAAACTGTAAACCAACCAGGGCAGGTCCATTTGCTCAAGGTTTCTCGGGTGTGGCTCCAGGCCATGGTCCTCAAACTTGGCTCAGAACAAACCTCCTTAAATTATTTTACAGGGTTTGGGTTATTTTCTATTGACATATGAAATTTGGAGGACACATTCAAACCATAGCAGCACATTTGGTGATTTTAGTCAATGCCAAGTTTTATCCTGGGTAACTAAAACACAGCAATGAAACTGAAAAAGAATCTGGAAAAATGGCTTGGGATCCATTGTTACCAAAAGTTCAGTACTTGTCCCCGAGGCCGAATCCGTGAGAGCAAAGAATGAGGACAAGTGGTTTGAGGAAAAGGAAAGAGAAGTTTATTAATTTGCTGGCAAATGAGGAGGGCAGTAGACTAGCATCTCAAAAGACCACCACCCTGTCTTTAAGCAGAAATACAGGGAGCTTTTCCACCGTTGAACTTGGGTCTATGTGACCAGTGTCATATGCTGTGGCTTTGGGCTATTGTTGTTTAACTATAATTGGTGGTTTCAGTGACCTTATCTCCAGTGATGATGCTTTCATGACCCTGTCCGGACAATTCTGTTGAGCCATCTCCTGTGGTTTAAGGTACTAGAAACACACAGTAAAGGACATTTTTCTGCCCTTTGCTTACTGGCCTCAGGCAGGAATGCAGGTTTAAATTCCCAAAAAGGGTGGGGGGTTTTGAAGAGAAACTCATAAAACATTTCGTTGCCCTTTTCAGACCTTTACCTCTGTTACACCATCTGTCAATGGAAAAGAACCCAAACTCTGTAAAATAATTTAAAGAGGTTTATCCTTCCTGAGAAGTAT
Organism: Propithecus coquereli; assembly: GCF_000956105.1. NCBI lineage: Eukaryota > Metazoa > Chordata > Mammalia > Primates > Indriidae > Propithecus > Propithecus coquereli. The sequence goes on from NW_012145523.1 coordinate 1,385,251, forward strand.
GGAACTCTCGGTAACAGCTGAGGGCCGAGGTGGTGGAGGTGACCATCTAGCTTCAGAGCCCACCTCTGCCTCTGGCTGGCTCTGTGGCCATGGGCCAGCAGGCTATTTCTGACTTTTCTGTCTCTTAAGTTTTCTCACGTGAAATGGGAATAATTACTGTACCTACCTCGTGGAGTTGTGATCAGGATTAAATGAGTTGGTCCACGTGTCCAGAATGGTGTCCAGCACAAGACAAACAGTCCATGAACATTTAGTTGTCAATACTGCAAATGAATCCTCACAATGGTCCTGGGAGGTGGGTACCATGAGTCCTGCTGACCATGGAGGGATCGAGGCTTACAGAGATCAAGGCCAGGTGCCCAAGAAGCATGCCTCCTCTCTCCCTGCCTTGGGCATGGTCTCCAGCTGTTCTCCGTAGCTCTCAAATTGAGAGGAAAGCTGCTGACATGTGCATTTGCACAATTTCCCCCTGGAACGCAAGAGGGGTCACAGGACAAAGCTACCCAGTGATGAGGCTGTTCACAGCCTGATGGAACCCTCAAGGCTCATGAGCGGAGTCATGGGGCCACGGCCCTGTGAGAGGTCACTGGTGGGCCCACAGCCACACCACCCAGCCACAGACTAGAGCTGTCCCGGATGCACACGGGCTCCCCGACATATGCGTCAGGGAGGGCGAACCCGGCTACACCAGTGCGCATGTGTGCGCGTGAGCGTGTGTATACACACACACACACACACACACACACACACACACTCTGGTTTGTCTACAGGACTAATGAATTCCGCCAAAGTGATAATCAGCAACAATGGAAGAGTCAACCTGAGCTAATTCTTTCCAGAGTGCAATGCAATTAATTTAAAATGACTTACTTAGTAAAATGGTAATGATGAGGCTAATGTTATCTCCCCGATGACAAGCCTATTGCTTGTGCGCCGCCTCGGGGCGAGGCGGGGAGCAGGGCCATCACGCGGAGGGTGAGGGTGTCTGGAGGGGCTTCCCCTTCCTCCTTGCCAGCGGCCCTGGGAGCTCGCGCGGCTTCCGCGGCTTAGGAGGGCAGAGAAGCAGGGCAGCCCACTGCCCTCCTGCCACGGCCCCTTTCCACAGTCCCCAGAGAGACGAGCCAATGCAGCCAGGTGTCCTCTTCTCTCATCTTCCAGGTGATGCCACTGTGGCTGGAGGAGGGTCAGGGGTGGCTGATGGATGCCTCTCCTTCAGGAGGAAGCTCTGGCCTTAGGCAGACACCTGGGACGGAGCTCAGGAGAGTCTAATAGGAGACTTACAAGGTGTCTTCTGCCTGGGCAGGCCTAAATTTAGATCTCATCTGCCACCTCTCAGCTGTGTAACCTTGGCCAAACCACCCAACCTGGTCTATTTCTTCATCCCTAAGCCTGAAATGGTAATATCTGCCTCCGGGACTGCGCCGGCCGTCCTTCCCTGACTGGCCGCAGGGGACATTAGAGACAAAGTGACGGCCCACGCTTGGCAAATAATTTATGTAGCACATTTTGCACGTTAATTTTGGTTTATGTGCCCTGTTACTTCTCTTTCTTCTTTCGCTTCTGCTTTTAATTCATGCTAAGTTGATCTTTTATGTAATCTCCTAAGGCTTCTTAGCCCATTTCTGGAGTCAAGTGGAGGATAAATAAATTACAAGTTGTTGAGAGGACTGAGTGACAACTGCGAAGTGTCTAGCACCCTAGGGATGCTGCTTCCCTGGCTCCCTGATGGGACGCGCTGTCTGCTTCCTGCTCTAGGCGGGCGCTGAGGGGCTGCGCAGCTCTGGAGGGACCCTGCAGGGCAGCCGATGAGAAAACTATGGAAGCGGAGGCTGCGGGAGCCGAGGTCTGAGCTGAATAGGTTTTCTGGGAACTCGGGCACCACAGTCAGATGGAAAAGGCGAACCCAGAATGCCGTGAGGAGCTGGGGAGTTTGGGGGAGCCGGTGACGCGGAGGGTCAGAGCGGGTGGTGCGGGGGAGACTACGGCGGTCTCAGGATGTGCTGACAACCGTGCAGCTTGTTCTGCGGCGCGTTTGGTAGCGATGGGACATGGATATCTGGGAGGTCTCTGTGCCCAGAACGGATGAGGAAAGCGTGTTCCGGGGGCCCAGGACACCGACTGAGCCCAGGGGTGACCAGCCTGCTGTCATACAGGGAGGGACTCTCTGTGGCAGAGTCTAGTCTAATCAAGGTTCAGCAAGTGCTCTCAGTGTCACTTTTGGCCAAACAAAAAGTCTTAGAGGAGGATCTCAGGGAAAGCGCGTGGCACAGGCCCCCAGCCAGGACGCCCTTTGGTGCAAGGCCCCCGGCGCTCGGGACTCTGACTCACCCGGCAGAGAAGCTAACTCCTGGAAGTTTGCACTCTGACCCAAGAAATAAAGGAAATACCCGAAGGGATAGAAATATCTGAAGGGATAGAAAATTCTTTCGCAGTCTGGGCAGAAACTTAGTTTTCTCGAGCCTGATAAAAATAAAATATTAGAGGCAGCAGAAATAGAGAAAACTTAGACAAAATTCCAGAAAAAAGTCAGGATGTGTAGTGGCTAAAAATTCAGATTGTGAGTCAGACAAACTTCAGATCCCCATGTACTAGCCATGTGTCCTTGGGCGAGTTACTTAACCTCGCCAGCCCTCTGTTTCTTTGTCTGTGAGGTGGGGCGACAGTGGCTCCCACCCGCCCAAATTGCTGTGAGAATCAGCTGAATCAATGCCTGTCCAGCACTGGTTCACCGACAGGCACCGGGCAGACGCTCCATGAACATTAGCTGTTCTCAGTATTAAAAGCAAAAATCACATACAGAGAAGTTAGAAATGTTTTATTCTTTACAAATACATTTTCTTTGTCTGCTTTCTTGACATTAGAAGGCACTTAGTCCAGAAAAATATAATAACTTTCTTTGTCATGATAACGTTGATGACTTCTAGTCTCTTATTTTCTCGTCACCTGATAAAAGCTAAGAGATGCTAGATTGCTGAAGAATTCTGCTGCTTGAAATGAAAATTTAAAACATTTTGAAGTCAATTCTATTACATTTAAAAAAATATTACTTGAAGAGGGACTCATTTACATCTCATTTATCAAATACGATCATTGTAAATGCAAACAAGTTAGACACAATCTCTCTTTTTATTTCATAACACCTATAGAAGATTAAAAAAATATGACTTGTGTGAGTAGCAGGGCTCACGTTGGGACCTGTAGGACTCAGTGCTGGGATTTAAGGGTGTCCCGGCCTAGATGTGAGTTTCTGGGAGGTGATGGGTGCTTTTCAGCAGGCTTTTGCATGTATTATTTTTTCCAAGGGTACGCGTGGAGGAAAGGAGCCTCAGGGTGCTGGGTTTGATGCTGGTGCCGGGAGGGTAAGAAGGTGCTGGTCTCACATCTCTCCCCCTCCTTTGGCCCCCTGGCAGAAGTAGAAGTTGCCTTTAGCAGGGGCAGTATGGCAAAGGCACAGGGAGCGTGAGGCCCAGAAGCAGAGGGCCTTGTCCCTCCTAGAGGATGGCTCGGCGAGGACGGAAGGGAATGTGGTGTCATCCCTGCCTCCTGGGTGTTCATGGCTTTAGGAGCACCTGGAGAGAGCACAGGGCTGACACTCCAGCTTCCTCATGGGAGTCACCAGACAGGGCTGAGCTGCATCCATGGTGAGAAGCTGCCCTCAAGTGTCTTTCGGGTAGCAGTCCTCACAAAGGAGGGTGTCTGGGGCAGCCTGTTTGTGTACCTGTGAGACACTGCTTGGGTGTGGCCAAGTTCATTTTTCTCAAGACTGCCAGGAAGGTAGTTACCACTTGTCCACCTGATTTCCACTTCCTTTTTTTTAACCTAAAAAAAATCTTCTACTGTAGTTTTAGGGGACTTTAGGGAGGGAAGAATATTAGATGCATGTGTTCAATCCAGTATCTCTACCCAGAAGCTTGCCTTCTATTTCTTTCTAAGTTAATGAGTTAAGTTGTTTAGGAAATAATTCAGGTCATCTCACTTTTTAATTTTATTGGCACAAAATTATTCATACATTTTCTTACAATGCTTACATTGAAAGGCAGGAATTGATAGTAGGAGAATGTACTTTGTTTTGTGTGGAACAGAAACTGTTTTAGATTAGAAAAGTGTGTTCTCTTTGATTTTAACTAATGCCATTTGCTTCTGTAACCGTGCTTGCTTTTAGTTGTTAGTCAAATATTGTTAATCAAAAAAAACAGGGCAGGAGTGACTCCATGACAGGCTGAACTTCCTAGAGTAGGCCTAAGTCTCAGTCCCCCTCCCCAAACGCAGATCAGAACTGGCGCCTGTGCGAAAATTGAAAATCCTGAGGCTTGGGACCACCCAATCAGGGGTCAAAACAATCCTCCACTTTTAAAGGAACCAATGGACAAAGGGGGAAAGGGGATGGTGGGCTCAGCGTATCGTATGCCACCGGTGTGTCGTGCGCAACCAAAAGTATAAAAGCTTCACTTTTACCCCGGGGCGGGGTCCTGGTTCCTAGGGAGGCCACTGCGTTGGTGCTCTGGGACTTGGACCCTAGCTCGAGCTAGCAAATAAACTCCTTTGCCATTTGCATCCTCGGTGACTCTGCTTCTCTGTTCCTGGGGCCGAGGGGGACCGGTTCTTACAACATCTCTGCCGTGTTTATAGTTATATTCCATTTCTTTACAGTTATATTTTATTTACACTTTCCTCTCATTCTCTCTTTGATCAGATTTCATTAGGGTCTGTCTATTCTCTCATCAGAGTTTCAAAGCCTTTGCCCCTATTTTAGAACAGCCTTGGTTTATTCCCAGGACGAAACTTTCTGTTTGACTCTTCAGCTCAGAGATAGAACACTAAAGTGATCACACTCAAAGATTGTGTGCTTTACACAATCACATTCTAGTTCTAAAAATGTTTTTTTTGCTCTAAAAATAAAGCCATGCCGACACTTTTATTGAAATGGAGGGGAATGTGTGTGTGTGTGTGTGTGGTGTTGTTTGACCTTGAGCTGCTCTCGTAAGTGACATCTGACTCGTGAAAACACCACCCTGTTAGTGGAAGGAGAAATCCCCTTTAGAAGCCTTTGCAGGTATGTAGTGAGCAAGGTACTAGCAACCACAGATAAGACTGCAAAAGAATGGTTTTGTTTTATTCCCTTACACTCTTCAGAGCATTACAGGCAGCAATCGGGAAAATCCATGTCACCATAAATTCCTCACATCAGGACTGTTTTAATATTTTAGGTGGATTTCATTTGTGGTGATTTTAAAAACACATACACACATCTGTGGTCTGCACGTGGGACAGGGAGATGAAGAGCAGGGACAAGTGTCTGCTACATTTAATTCTCAGTACACTGCAGGGCCTCACTCCCAGACACCTGCGTTCCTGGCATGGATATGTGTGTCCCTGCCTCAAGTGATAACTTTTTTCTGCCATCTAGAGCATTTTATATATGTCACAATCTCTTACATGAGGAGTTATTTATGTGGCACTTTGCAAAGTGCTTTAAAAATACAATTGCTATTCAGTTATTCCTTACAAGTCCCTCGTGAGGGAGGTCAAATCTACACATCAAGCTCGAGGATCTGGAAGCACAGTGCTTCTCGCACGGGTCCCACAAGAAGTTGTAAGCAGGAGCCCTGGTTGCCAGCCCAGGGCTGCCCACGGGCTCTGAATGTCTCTATTTGTGCCGGAAGCTTCCTCTGCAGGAGTCATTTCCAATTCAAATGGGAGATTTGCAGACAACAGAAGGACTGTGAAAGTAGGATAGCTGGTGTTTGATCAGGACACAGTGCTCAGGACACCCCAAGACCCTCCCGACCTGTGCCGGAGTCAGGAGCTGTGGGGCATAAGAGTTCATCCCTATAAACAATGACTTTTCTGAGGACACTCTGCTGGGTGTTCCATGTGGGCTATTGTTCTCATTTAGATAATTACTGACTGCACAGAACCAGGACCACGGTGCGTCCTGTCCAGGCACTCCCAGGGGTGAGCAGGAGGGAGGTGGGGGTGCTGTCCCTGGTCCCCAAGGGCCAGAGCTGCTCCTGATGTGGGGTTGAGGCTGGAGGCAGACACAGCAGCCCCCATGAGGGCAGACCCAGGGTGAGTCTGGAAGGAAGAGGCAGGAGAAATGAACCCCGGACCTCCCAGCAGCAGCTGCCATCTTCCCGGGGGCTCTGAGGTTTGGCCTTTCTGTGGCGGCAAAGAACAGACGGCTCCAAGCGAGCAGGGGCTGTGGAGCAGCTGCAGTCCCCTGGCTGATGCTGCGCTCCCGAGCGCAGGGACCCACACGCGTGCGTCCTCTGCCCACCTGGCCTCCCCGAGCCGGCGGCCTCGGAGTCGTGTTGGGGAGAGAGGAGAGTGTCCCTGCTGCCCCCAGGCTCCCCAAGGCAGAGTGGGGGGGTGGGGCAGGGGGAGGATGGCAGCGCCGCCCCCACACGCCTCATCTTATCTGGGGCTCGCAGCATCCTCTTGAGCTCAACGTCATTAACTCCATTTTACAGACGAAGAAACCAATATTCGAAGTGGTTATCCACTTGTCCAAGATTATACAACTAATTAGGAGTGGGGAGCAAGCTCATTAGCGTCTGCAATGAGCCGCAGTACCTGCACGTCTCTCTCGGTCTTCGGCTTCCTCAGGCAAACACGGGCATCTTTCGCATTTCTGCTGGCTCACATGGTGGGCGGCCCGCTAGGAGGCACCTGGTGTCCACCTCAGACTTACCCGTGGCAAAGTCTGTTTCTGAGCTCCACGCTTGACACCGTCTCCGGTGAAATCTTTAACTTCTGTCTGGTTTCCTGGCAGAAGCTGAGTGTGCACAGAGAGAATGCCGGTAAGAGGCCGGGGGGCCGCTGAGATCACTGAGGCTTTGTCGCAGCTGCAAGCTGAAGAAGCTGTGACACTTTGGTGAGTCCCCATCCACATCTTGAGGAGAATGGGGGTGTCCCCGCCCATAGGTCCTGCTGGAGAGGGGGCTCTCCGATGGTCTGACAGTTTGCTCTGAACTACTGTTCTCTCCTCTTGCAAGCCATTGGTTTTAGCTCCTCTAAAGGGCCCTGTGTGAAGCATCTGTTTTAACTCAAGACCGTTCTCCTCGATTTCCTCAGGAGCAGGAACAGGCCCTTCTATTTCCAGAGCTGAGGTCAAGACTAGCAAAGGCTCTCATGTCTGTGGGGACAGCTTTGCTGCTGGCGGTGGCTCTTCTCCTGTGGGTTCTCCAGGCTTCTACTGCCTGTTCCAGTCAGTCTCTTGCATGACGTGAGAACGAGATGACGATGAAACCCGGAAACGGCTCCTTTACTGGTGTCATGGGTCGGCCTCTCCAGCCGCGTCCTAGACCACAGGTGGGCGAGGCAGGGCTGGTTCTTGGTGCCTGCGCCGAGTCCCCGTACCAGGGTTGGAAATACCATTGAGTTGAGCGAGCTCCAGTCCCTGCTGGTGCTGGGATGTTTTATTTCTTAGCTCGCATCTGATGAGCACCTGTGTGCAGAGCCTTGGCCTAGGGCTTCAGGAGAGAGCAGAGTCATGGCGCTGCGGCAGATGCACTCCTTTCTGGTCGAGCCACACACAAAGGAGGCTGGAAACGCCATCTGCTCACTCCCCTGGCTTCCCTGCTGGGGAGTGTGCACCTGGCCTGATCTTGGTCAAGGATCAAGAAGGCTTGCATGAGGGTGGCAGGTTGGTGACTGTCCTGCCACATCAAGGGGACCAGCCTGACACTGAGGATGGCGGAGTGGAAAGGCACAAGGCAACAGATCCTTGATGACTTCATCACCCAGAATTAGCCACGCCTAGAACTTCCTATTTCCAGACTTCTTGACGTGTGAAATAATAAATGTTCTTATTGTTTGAGCCATTTCCATTGGGATATTCTGTATGTGCAGCCAAAAGCATCCTAAGTGATACACACAGAAGACAGAAGCTTCCCCGTTAGGAGATTGGCACCCAGGGGAGACAGGACGTGCATCCATCGGGCACCTGGAGAGCATTTACCAACCCCCACTGCACCCGTAACTCAGAGACAGGCCTGATTTTATAAAAAGGATACATTCACAGAAACAGTCTGTGATACAAATTATAATTCTCCTTTGAGTTCATAAATGTTTCTGAGATATTTTCCCTGCATTCAGAATTGGTATTAAACCTACAATAGCTCTTAACACTTTGAAGTTCCTTTCTTCTGTTTTGACAAGTGGTAAATATCTGAAAATCCCGCCATTGGAGTGAGCTATTTTGTAAACAAGGCATCCTTTTGATCAAATGAGTATTCATCCTTTAATTGATCTCCCTGGTAGTTTCGGATGTTGGAAATAAGTGTCCTAAAGGGTGGCCCCCCCACCCCCGTGTTCGCACGTGAATATCAGGCTCTGTGGCCGTGTCTGCTGCACCCAGAGACCAGCGTGGGGAAGCAGACATCACGTTCCTGCCTTCCTGAGTCCACATGTTCACTGTAGCCTTGGTGGTAGGATGGGATCTTAAAATGGTGCTTGTGCTTGAAATTCCTGGATAATACTTACATCATCCAAAGGGGAGGAAGTCTATTGGCAGAGTTTGTCACGGTGCTCTCCAAAATCCAGCCACGTGTGTCTCAGCCCCCTCATGCTTAGTGAGGGCATCAAAGGCTTGTGGCTGAACACCAGGCAGCGACTTTCAGAGAGTTTCTGGTGAACCTCCCTCCTGTTCCCGAGGCCTAGCAGCCTGCAGGCATGGACTCCCTGCTTGCAGAGTGTTTGGTGCCGCTTAATTCTGCCAACAAGATGCCCTGGAGCTAGATTAGGAGGCCAGAGGGGAGGCTGGGCCACTCTTTCTCCTCCGGCATGGCAGCAGGTGCGTGAGCTCTGGCCACCGTGAGTTTTTCCAGTGCATTCTCTGCTTCCCAGCCTGTCTTCCACCTCAGGGCTGCTGGGCAGCTGCAAGCACCGGCGGCGGTTTCTGCAGTTTTCAGACTCCGGTAGCAGCAGCAGCTGCCCGATCTCAGAGACACTGCTGTGGAGGTGAACCTGAAATTCCGTGGTGCTTAGTGCTGGTACTTCTGAACCTCCTGCCTCTAGCCCTCCAACAACTTGAGCAGCGCCAATTCCTGGGAGAGTCAGCCAGCTGCAAAGTTAAAGGGGACAGTCCCCCAGATCGCCCTCACTCCAACACCGAATGCAAGTTTAGGAGGCTCCAAAAACTCCCGAAATTGTTTGCTAGAAGGCCTCACAGAACTCACTGAAGGCTGTTAGACTGCCAGTTACAGTTTATTGCAGGAAAAGCATACAGATTAAAATCAGCCAAGGGAAGAGTTCAGGAATGTTCCAAATGTGGGGCTTCCGTTCTCCACTCCCCAAGGTCAGGATGCATTAGCCTCTGGGCATCGATGTGCGACAACACTTGTGGAATATAGCCAACCAGAGAAGATCTCACCCTTTCATCTTGTTTGATTAAAATAATAAGCTAGGTGTGGTGGCATGCACCTGTAGTCCCAGTTACTCAGGAGGCTGAGGTAAGAGAATCACTTGAGCCCAGGAGTTCGAGGCCAGCCTGGGCCACATAGTGAGACTCCATCTCTAAAATAATAATAGTAATGATGATAAAAGTATGTTCTATTTTCTTATCTCAATCCCAGTGAATACAAGGCATGGGAGGTACATCTGCCTTCAGCTCAGGTCAAGATGGAAGGCTCTGCAGTAGGTCACCCAGAAAGCTCAATGTGAGGGGGGATGCACTGGACCAGGGCCTCAGGCCCCCACAGGTTTCCGCTGCCCTGGACTGGCCTGCACTCTGGGAATCTGCCAGGTCAAAGGATATGGGACCTCGGGCCACGCAAGACATAAGGTCAGCTCCATCTCAGGTCCTGTCCAGGGGGAGCTGGGGGCAGACAGATCTCAGCGGGAGGGACTGGAGGAGCCGCTGCTGGCTGAGAGGCTGGGGAAGGAGTGAGAAGCCAACCTGAATGCAGACGCTTTCGTGCCCATCAAGGGGTCTGATGGTGAGAGACCCCAGCTTTGGGCGTCTCCAGAGAAGCCCTGAAAGTGCACAGGAGACAAAAATCCTCCCTGACTTCAGCGAGAGTTGATCGAGTCATGGATTCTCTGGGTTGTAAGACACTTATCATTCAGCTATTGCCACAGTAATTCTGCCTAACAGACTGCTAAGGTGTGGCCTAAAACGATAAGCGTTAATTCTGACTCAGGGACCTGCAGGTTGGCTGGGTCCTGGTCTGCTCCATGTTCTCTCCTCCTCCTCGGGGTGGAGACACCCAGGGCATGTTCTGCCACCGCGAGAGGCAGGCAAGAGACGACTGGAGAGATTACGTCTCATCTGGAAGGAACTGGAAGCCTCGAAAGGTGGCACGGTTGGGTCTGCCTTTTAGAATGCTTGCCGTGGGGGGCAGGGATGGAACTGAAGGTGAGACGGGGCAGGTGCACACAGAGGCTGGGACGGAGACCCCGATGTGACACGTGGGGGCCTGAGGGCGGGGAGGCCCAGGACACAGGTGTCATCGGGTCCATCCCGTGGCACGAGTCAGCAGGCTCTGCACATCCCGCTGGGGGAAGCCCACACGCCTGGGATCCAGAGCCGTCTGCTCCAAAACACGCCCGCCTCTCTTTCCTGCGTCTCAGTCCAAGGGGGTTTATTTCCTCACCTGTCGTCTCAGCAGATGGTCTGAGGCTGCTGCTCACTTGCAAAGGAGAATCTCTCCATCCAGCCGGATCCTGGGCCTGTTGGTGCTGCTTTTTCCTCCCCAGGAAAGCTGGACCCAAGGGAAAGTGTGGCTGGGTGGAGCCGACCTCACAACCCTCTTGTGGAGAGGCATTCGGTGCAGGGGCCTGGGGTGGGTCACTCCAGCCCCCGTGCACCCCCACGAAACACCCACCTCACGCCAGGGGCCGTGCTCGCAGAATGATTCACTGTAATCGTGGCCTCACGAAGGTATGACTGGAGAGGCGATTACACCTCCAGACTGCAAGGCCCGGGTTCCGCGTGGTTCCTGGCCACTGCCTCCCACCTTGGCACTGGCACCCTGGAGCTGATGGGCACGGCTTTACTAGTGGTCGGGGGGTTATGGTCTACTTGGAATGTGGAACCAGACTTTGGCCAAGGACAGGCTGCAGGCTGGGAGTGGGAGTCTGGGAGTGGGGAAGGGAAGCCGAGGCCAGCGGCGGGAGGCTGGAGCAGGCTGGCGAGGAGGCGGGAGGCCAGAGGCAGGCGGCAGACACCGGGCTGGAAGCACTGGCTGAGGCTCCCTGCAGAGGTTATGAAGCTGGACAGGTATGTCCACAGGATGACTGGGTCCCTTCCAAAGGGTCCTAGAAACCCAGACAGATGTGAATTTGGGCTCTTTGAGAGTGATTACACCTTCATGGTAAAATCCCCAGCGTGGATCTGTGTTGCTGGCTGGCGCCAAGACTGAGCGAGCCATCTCCGGAGAGGTTCTGGGCTGGAGTTCACAGTGGGCTGCGGGCTAACCCTCTTGGAAGCGGCAGAAACCCTCTCTTTCCCCAAATCTCCAACACCCCCAGTCCCCAGGCATCACCTCCATGCAGAGACACGGTACCCCCCTCACATGGGAGTGCGACATGTCTCTTCCCTGCCTCCCCTGCAGGTGCCCAAGGCCCCTGGGGCTGATGGCTGCCTCCTTCCTTCCAGATGCCTCTTAGCCTGGGACCGGGAAGGGGAAGGGAGGAGGGACACAACTGAAATTATTTTCCCTCTGCTTCTGTATCCTGTTTCCTTTGGGTAAAGATTGAGGCAAAGTCAATTAAATGCAAGAATCAGTATGGTTGGCTTGAATAACTGAACAGAAATTAAGAGTGTGCAAGCATTATGTTTCTTATACGAATATTAATTCAACTTAGCAGCGGTGTTTGGGCTTGGGAGTGTGTCGGACAATTCGGAGGCCCGCAGGATTGCCGTATTCATAGTGCAATCTTCATCTTTTTCTATCTCAAGCATTTATGAAACAGTTTGTGAGTCTTCTTGCCCAGGTCACTATTGTAAATGAGAAGTTATTCCTGAAGGATCTTATCTAGTATAATAAATGGATAAAATTATTGAATTTATTAACATCTAAATTAAAAAGTCTGAAAAATCGAGTTCTAATTATTCAGCTTGCAAACAGCTATGCCCAAGGATAACAGACCCTTTAGCAACAGCTTGTGATTTGAGACATATTATTTTTTTAAACAATAATAATATTTTCACAGCAGCTCATATCTGAGGAGTTCAAAGCCATTCCGTAAATGTTAATTATTTAAAGACTTACTCAAACTGAAGCAGATAATTACTATTTTCTCCGGCCTTTTAATGAGGAAGTGGCGCTGAGAGGTAAGGGTGAGTGCCTTTGCCCGAGGTCATGGTGCAGGCCGTCAGAGAGAGAGAAGCGGGAAATGCGGGCAGTTGTCTGACCTTGGCCCCATTCTGGCGTCGAGCCCCGGGTTTTCTGGTTCCTGCTCTGTGCTTCGCAACCAGCCCTCCTCCTGCCGCTCACCCCCATCTTCCGTCATGGTCAGCAGCTCCCTTCTCGGCCCTGTCTTCACACCTTGCGCTGTCCTAGACTGCATGACTGTGCAACCACCTCTGAGCCTGCAGCCTGCCTGTGTTCACCAGCCTCCCAGGGACCTGTCCCTGGACCCCAGGTTCCCTAGGTACTGCAGCAGGAGGGGATCCCAGATGCCCAGGTGAGCTGTCTTCTGTCCCAAATGGTCTCTCTCCTGCCAGGAAACCTGCCAAGAGCCCTGGGCCGCCCCTGCAGCCTCTCACCTCGGGCTGCCCCGGGCGTCCCAGCCCCGACTGTCTCTGCCTTGCGTGCTTGGCCCTTAGAGAGGTTTCCCCTCTCTGCTCCAGCCTGGCCTATTGACTCTGGGCTCTGACAGCCTGATCTCTGGGCTGCCTTCCTGGGGCCGGATCGTTCCCAGCAAGGGCACAGGGCCTGGCCTCTCACCTCTCCTGAGCTTCGCTAGGACTGGGAGGTGCCTTCATTGCTGTCAGGCAGAGACGGGAGTGCGAGATTGGAGACCTCACCGTCCTCCCTGCTTTGAAATTACCATGCAGAGCCCTCAGTCGTTCGCACATGGGAAGGCCAGTGGGCGCTGGAGGTCAACGCGGTGCTGTCCCTGGGAGGATGACTGGGGAGCGGTGCTCCACGTGTATCGTGGTCACAGAGTGTCTTCATATTGGATCCCTCAGCTCACCGACACCCCGTCCCTGTGGGGTGGGAAGTGGCAGGCAAGATCAGTCCTATTGCATAGACAGGGAGGGGAACAAACATTTTTTTGAGTAATATTGCATTGGGCAATTTACATATGCCATCTCATTGGGTTCTTATGACATTAGTTTTTCTTTCTTTTTTCAGAGAGGTTAAGAAATGCAGCCAAGGTCACAGAGCCAGTAAATGAAAAATTGAGATTGGAGCCTAGACTGTCTTCCTCCAGACCTGGGCCCTTCCTGGTGGCCTCCACAGATGGGGGTTCCTGAGACCTTAGAAAGGCCAAATAAGTCTCTCAGAGTATCGGTCCGTGGAACAGGGACAAGAGGCCCAGAGTCTGCACTGCCAACCCAGCCTTATGTCCCACACACTCTCCTGAGGGTGAGGCCAGGACTTGCATGGACACGGTCGATGGCACCTTGCAATCCGGCCGACAATGGGGTGGGGGACTCAGGAGCAACTCCTTTAATCCCTGACTGTTTGGGTGGCTCTGGCCCCTGGGGAAGGAGAGGCCCCTGTGCTGCCGCCTGTGCAGGTGCAGAAGGACGGAGCTTTTGGGGGCCGGCTCAGCCTTTACCACAAGCCATCAACTCCCTGCCGTGGAGTAATCGGGCTCCTGCTCTGTGTGCTGTGAACTAACGAACTCTCCTCCCCTGGAGCGGCGCCCAGAGCCCTTCGTCATCTAAAGAGCTGCAGCTCCACGATGGCGGTGGCTGTGGCTGTGGCCACGGCAGTTGTGCCCATAGTGGGAGGAGGTGACACATGGAGCAATTACAGTGACTCCTTCTGGATGGAGTGGGAGGAGGGGCGGGGCCCAAGCCCACCCGTGGCCACTGACCTCTGCTTCAGGGATCAGTCTGTGCAGGATGGGGATTGAAGTGACTTCCTATTTTTGCTGATCACACACGCTTTCCTAGCGCCCACTCATCCTCCCCTTCATTCGTTTACCTGCTGTGTGAACTTGGTGAACTCACTTCTTTCTCAGTTTCTCCATCTAGGCCTGGCGTGGTGGTTCACACTCGTAATCCGAGCACTCTGGGAGACTGAGGCAGGGGGATCGTTTGAGCTCAGGAGTCTGAGTCTGCAGTGACCTATGATGACGCTACTGCACTCCAGCCTGGGTGTCAGAGCAAGACTCTGTCTCAAAAAAAAAAAGGAATTCTATTAGCACTACCTCATAGGATTGTTGCGGGGATTAAACAGGATAACGTGTCACACCACTTAGACGCCCCTGGCACAAAATCTGTGCTCAATGAGAGTTAGCAGTCACTGATATTATCATCATCAATGTTATTAACGACCTCTCTGAACTTGCATCTCCTCAGCTGTCAAACGTGTATTTCCACATCGCAGGGCTGCTGAGGAAGGTGGGGGTGATATAAAGGAGGCCCCTGGTACCGCGTTCGGCCAGAGTCGAGCGCTGCTCTTCACTCAGATGCATCCCTTAAGTGCCTGTGCAAAAGCTGGGGACACAGAAGCAGGGCAGGGTCTCTGTGCTGGAGATCACGTGGTCTGGGGCCGGGGCTGGAGACAGGGCAGTAACGACAACTGCGTCTGTCAACTGCAGCACGACCCCTGAAGCAAAGGACAGTTTATGCCTCATCAACAGAAATTTTTAATTCTAAAAATGATCAGGGCTTTGTTCCAGGCATTGACCAAGGTAAAAATCCCTTGAATGTGGGGTGTGCCCTTCAATGTACAGGCCGTTCGCTTATGTGATCACATTTGACCACTATCCCAGGTGGTGTGGGCGTCATCGCCCCACTTTGTCAACAAGGAAGGGAGTCGTTTCCTTTTAGTTCTGAGTTGAGGGTGGCTATTATCAGCATCACTTTGTTCTCTATGAAAATATCATGCACCCACCAGCCGCCACCCCTAGAGGGGAAGCAGGACCCCTGAGAGCTGCCCGTGATGGGCAGGAGAGGGGAAAGAAAAGGAAGTTCAGGCTCTGATTCATTCATTCATTCAACAACTAATTGCTGAGGACCAATATGTTGCAAGCTCTTTGAAGTCTCCCAGACCAGCTGGTGTCTCTCTAGTGGTTCCAGGAGTGAGAAATAAAGCTGGGGCCTGAATCCACCAGAAGGAAAGACGAGGCAGGCAAAAGTTTGGGTTCGGGAGCTCACAAAATCCTCCTCCCAAGGGACCTGGACCCCCCATGCCCACTGAGCCACTTCCTTGCACCAGGAAAGGAACACGGTAGGCTTCTGATGTAAAAGAGAGAGATGTATAATGACTTTCATTATTTTCAACCAAAATGCTGATAGAGAGAGATGTGAAGTTCAGGGTGGGACAGTGGGGGACGGGTGATGGGACAGGGGGCTGTCTGGGGACACACGTGATGCTGAAGGCAGACATCGCGCTCTCTCCTCCTCCTGGCCTCTACGCTAGCCCTGCTCCGGCCCCCTGAGCACCCTCCTCTTGACCTACAGAGTGCTTCCTTCCCACTCTGTTCAGCCCGCATCTCTCCCACGTGACTTCCGGGACCTGTCCTGCCCATACTCGATCCTTCCTTTCTCTAAAGTTTATTTCAGCTGGACTCAGGGCTGCATCCTCTACGGGACTTGCTCTCAAACGAGTCACTGTCTACAGATCTTATTTCCCCAACCAGGTTACCTCCCCGTGGGCAGGGCCACGTCCTAAGCCCCTTGGTGTGTTCACAGCATTGAGCACAAGCCACAGCCCCTCTCTTGGTGGACGAGTCATGGAGGCCGTGGCATCTGTCCCCATTCCCAGGACCCTGCCCGAATCCAGGGCTGCGGTGGCTCCCAGCACATCCCTTAGCATGGACTGTGCAAAGCTGGCCTCTGCTCCCTCCACCCTGCTTCCCTGTCCTCCCCGGCCCCTCTCTCCTGCAGACGGACGTCCAAGCCCCTCCCCGGTGGCCAGCCCTCTCTCTGGCCACTGCCCCATCAGGCTCCTGATGATCCAGCCCCACGAGCCCAGACAAGAGGGCACATTGGTGCCTCTCTGTCCAGCTCATTCCTGTTCTTCCTTGAGTCTGCCTAGAAAGATCCTAGCCATTCTTCAGGGCTGAGCACAAATGTCACATTGTCATTTCAGAGAGCACACCCCAGGCAGAGCTGATTCCTTCTTTCACACTGATTCCACGGCACATCTTCTGGTTTTAAAACAACCCATTTCTAGGCTTGTTGGAGAGGTTCAATGGAGCCTCTGGGAGCGTCAGTTCCATGGGCTCCCAGTGCCGAACCCCACGTTGGTCTCTTTACAGCTCTCACCAACACCCCCGTGACTATTCATGTCAAGTCTTCACCTTACAGAGATGACCCAGAGACCAATGAGATAATATGTAAAAGGGCCTTAAGCTCGAGAAGATGGACTGTATTACCATGGCTGTAAAGCTCACTATTGGGGAAATCAAACTTGATGGCTGCAGTGAATAAGGAAGGGGGAGCTGGCGGGGAGGGAGGAAGGCGGGAGAGACAGAGAGAGCCAGCGAGCGGGTGGAGGAGGGCTGAGCAGACCAAGCCAGGCCAGCGGGGGCGGGGGCAGGGACCTGGCTCCAGGTGGGAGGCTCCAGAGGGTCCATTGCTATTCCTCGGGCGACTTGGCCAGAGCATCACTCAAAATGCCCCCGGGGAGATACGCGTGATGGACCTGAGTAATCTAAGCCTGTTTCGCGGGCACTTGGAGGATAAATCCTGTTCCGGGCTGTGCGAGTGGGCACGTTCACCTCAAGGCAGCGTGCCCGGTCTCTCTGGAAACCACACGCCTTAGAAACAGAGGCCACAGGCACCGTGTGGGTCATGGCCGCCGCCTGTCCCTCTCCGGCCCTGCGCCGCAGCAGCTCTGCTCACGCAGGTGCCAAGGACATGCTCTTCACTGCAGGAGTAACTTGTTTTCCCCCAAGAGAGCTTTCGTTTTCTCCCAGAGTCAGTCTTAGTAATTACAGATTTGGTGAATTCTTGAGTGGGCAACTGAGTGGACCTTCAAGGTCTTGGGGAGGGGGCCCTTTCTTCCTGGCGGCTCGCAGGGCTGTCGGCAGGATCCTGGGAAAAGGACGGAGGGGGCAGAGAGAATGTGAGAGGCCTTCATGGATTTTTCTCCTGACCTGAGCACCCCCTCCCCACCCCCGACTCCCTTCTAATGCTCTTTTTGGGAAGCTCCCCACTCCTCCAACGCTCAGTGAAGGCACCCTCTCCTCCGGGAAGCTTTCCCAGATAACTCTGCTGCCCCCCGCACATTATGGTCCCCCAGCAATTCCCACAACACAGAGCTGTGTCTGCCTTCCCACTGGATCCAGGGCAGGGCAGGTACTCTTACTCCTCTTTGTACCCCAGGGCGTGGGCTTGGGAATGCCTGTTTGCTGACTGACTGTCAGAGCCCAGCCAGGCACACGCCTAGCCCACAGACAATTCACTCATAGTCCTTGGGGAAAATCAGGAAACTGAGCCCCGTGTCTGCTCCTTTATATCCTCTCCATCTTGTTTGGGATGCTGCCTTTCAGCTGGAAGCCTGGGAGGTGTGGCAGGGCCCCCTGCTCCCCCATGGTGCCCAGGCCTGGTCCTCCATCCCCACTTCTCGCCCCTTCCCTGCAGTCTTGGCAGCCCTTTGCCCTGCAGCCCACACCCCTCTGGGAGGGGGTAGGCTCGGCCCCAGTGCCTGTTTCAGATGCTTCCCGAGGGCTCCCGGAGCCTGGAGGCCATGCCCACTCGGCCTTTTCAGTACAGTAAGATTCTTAGGTAAAAAAGCCCCCTGTCTCTGGCTGATTGTGCTTTCCTCTTTTGTCTTTTTAATTGTGGTAAAACACACATAACTTAAAATTTACCATGTTAACCATTTTAAGTGAACGGTTCACTTGCATTAACTACCTTCACGTTACTGTGCGACCATCACCTCCCTCCATCTCCAGAACATTGTCATCTTATAAAAGTGAAACTCTGCACCCATTAAACGCTAACTCCCCACTTTCCCTAGACCTGGCAACCACCATGGTCCTTTCTGTCACTGTGAATTTGCAGCTGACTGTTTCCATGGCACAAAAGTACTTAAGTGTGGTGTGGGCCTGGGTGGGGAACAGACAACCCGGCACCGCCTGGAGCCTCTGGCACCAAACCCTGCGCTGCGCAGGACGTGAGCTTCACTGTGACACTTTTCTGCTGTGCATGACAGAGCCCAAAGTGGAACTGAGTCTTTGACTCTGAAACTGTGCTCAGGACGCCAGAGACTCAACCCTGGCTGTGGGCGTCTCAGACACCCTGTTGGGGGCAGGGGAGGGCTCAGGGCAAGCTGTGGGTTTAGGAAGTTGGGACCCTTGGTGTGCCTCCAATCAGTCACACTTGGTGGCTTGTTTATGAGACCAGCTTTGTCGCGGACACCCGGGTTTTTAAGTTTTTCTTTTCCTTCTTGCTGAGGGTATAGTTATCACACGTGGATGTTCCGGCAAGCTCCGCCAGGGTAGCGCAGCTACCACAGTCATAGCCCTAGGCTGCCAGGCTGCTCCAGCCAGGCCCTGGCGCCTGCAGGAAGAGTAACCTACTGGCTCACTTTGCTGAAGAACCTTCCATACTTCAGGCACTATTTTACCCATAAATCCCACTTACTCCTCACAAGTGTCTTAGGTTGGGTTTGCCAGAATCAGTGACCTGCTGCGGGAGTGAGTGAGTGCGTGCTACCGGGAGAAGTAGGCAGAGAGGCCTGCGGTGCAGTGACAAGGCCTGGATTCCAGTCCCAGGATTCCCCTTCAGAGGCCAAGGGACCTCAGGCAAGCCATTAAGCCTTCGGGGCCCCAGGGTACTCATCTGCAAAATGGCAGCAATACCTGACTCCCCCAGGGAAATGTGGGGTTCAAATAAAATATGTGTGTGAGAGTGTTTTGAAAACCACAAGGAGTCTGTGAACACAGGAAGTTAATTCAAGGAGGTGGGGCCATGGGAGAGGCCACACAGCATGTTAGGTTGGGACAAGGAGGAAGGGGAACAGATGCTTTGTTTAGGGGGTCCACTGAGAAACAGATGGCACCAGGAGATGCTGTGTCGACAACAGGAGGAACAAATTGACCAGAGGGGGCTTCTAAGAAAGAACAGATGACATGCCAGGGGGCTTCCAAGGACTGAACAGACGTTTGGTGTACAACAGGGGGCTCCAAGGACTGACTGACCAGAGAGAGGTAGAAAGGCCACAAAGTAGCCATATGGTCAAAGCCACAAATGAGGGTCATTGGAGCATTCGTACAAGCAAGGTGACAGTATCCTCAAGTGACCTGCCCTCATTAGCATAGTAAAAATCACACCCACCTGCACCATGACAGTTTACAAATACCATGGCAACACCCGGAAATTGCCATCCAAATATAGAAATGGGGAGGGTTCCCAATTCCAGAAACTCTCCACCTCTTTCCAAGAAAAACCATGAATATTCCACCCCCCACTTAACATAAAATTAGGGAATTGGCATAAAAGGGAAAATCTTGTCAAACTCAGGGTCTCCTCCACTTGCGGGGGTTGACCTGTTCCTTCTCCAGAATGTGCTGGGCTTTCATAAACTGTCACACTCTGCCTGCTTGCGTCTGCGTGGTCTGCTAATTTGCTCTGTCGACTTGGTACCAGTAACCAATCTTTGGTACTGGGAACCAAGAACCAGGGGAAATGGATCTGACATCTGGTTCCCACACCTGGCATGCTGACTAGCCAAGAAGTCACTGGACATCCCTGGCTTGGGGGGCCAGCTGGGCTGTACCTGAGCCAGCCCTGTTCTCAGAGATCCCTAAAGAACCTTCTGGCTGCTGAGACCTGAGCACAGAGACCTCGCAGGGATGTGGGCCATTTGAACTGTCCTGTTGTTGCTGCCATGGGCCACGTCCCACATGGTGCTTCTGGGTGGGAGGTGGGATGACCTTTTCTCCAATAGCCTCCTGTGGGCTTCATGGGCCCCAGGGGCCCATCAGTTAGTGGGTTCTGAAGGCAGCGATGTTGTGCCTTCCGCAGTGGGCCGCAGCCCTCTGGCTGCCTGGAGAACCTTCCAGGGCTCAGCCAAGGGCTCTGGGACCACGGCCCTCTGGACTTAACATTCCCTGGAGCAGATCCCTGCCTTGCCTTTGGGAAGCATGTTTGCAGAGGCCCTTAGAGCCCCCTCCTTTGCTCTGCAAAAAATGTTAAACAAACATTTAGGGAATAAGGGCTTTCTAATGATGATAGTAAACACTGAGGAATATCAGCTATTATGGAACATAAGTGTTAAAAAAAAAAGAAAAGGAAAAATAAATGGAAAAACGTTGCTAGCCCTGAGCAGGCCAGTGTGTGGAAGAAGGGAAGAGGATCAGCTTTCCTCACACCCTCCCAGTTCAGGCCACAGCTCCCAGTCCCAGGCTTGAGGAAGGTTCCGGAAGAGCCCTGATGCCCAAGGTGTTTTCAGTTCAAACGAGGACTTCCTCCTCCTGGAATCTTAGAAAAGCAGGACAGATAGGTGCCAAGGCCAGAGAAGACCAGCTCCGCTGTGCTCTAAACCGTGCAGAGGCCCAGGCCGCTCCCCCTAGAAAAGACAGGGTTGAGAGGCCCAGGAGAAGGAGACAGGGCCACCCGGAGAAGCCTCCTGGGACTGTACTGCGGAGTGGAATGTCTGGTCGGATGTGAGGAATTGCCCACCGGGGGCAGGTGCTTCCCCCTCCCCACGGCCCAAGGTACACATATGCCACTAACCGTGCATGCCGAGCCTACAGAAAGGGACTGCTCCGAGCTCTGTGTCTGGGAGGCCATTCGGTCCTCATGCCCCAGCTTTATGGAGGTATAATTGGCATACCAAAACCAACTAATGTAATGCACACAATTAATGTATACAATTGCTAAGTGTATGTATACCATCATCACAATCAAGATAATAAACATATCCATCACCTCCAAAACAAAAGTGTCTTTGGGGTTATTTGGTTTCTATTTTTGGTTTGTGATAAGAATCCTTCATATGAGATCTACTCCCTTAAACTTTTAAGTGCACAATAATTTATTGTTAGCTATAGGCACTATGTTGTACAGCAGATCTCCAGAACTTACTCATCTCGTATCACATAATTGTAACTTTATACCCATTGAACAACAACTCCCCATACCCACCTGCTCCCATTGGGTTTTTCTCTGAGGTTCCTTGCCCTGACCTCTCTCTGGATGCATAACAGTGGTTTGGCAGCCAAGGCCCAATCCTAGTCCTGACACTTGCTGGCCATCAACCCATTACTTACCTGATCAGAGCCTTAGCCTCCTTACCTGTCAGTGAGTTAACAAAGAACTTGCCTCCTAAGGTTGCTGTGAGGATTAGATGACATGGATCATGGATGGGCATGGCCTGGGCGTAGTACGTGCTCAGCAAATGCCACCCACCCCGATCATCCATCTCCTCTCCCTGCGCCCTGCTGGGAGCCCCGGGCTCAGAGCCAGGGGTGGCCTTGCTGCTGCCACCGAGGTGCAGGCTCTTGGAATGTGGGCCTCCCAGGCTTACCCAAAGCGAGCCTCCCTCAGCCTCCTTCCAAACTGCTTTCCCAGCACCGGTAAGAATCCAGAAAGGTTAATGGCTTCCAGGGAGTCTCTTTACCTCCCATGGGAAGCCACTGTCGCTTTGTAGAATGGCTTTAGAAAGGATGCGTTTCATCGAATTTCAGAGTTGGGAGGGACCTTTAGAAACCAATTGCGGCGCCGCAGGCCTGTCCCACGGCAGCTGCCTTCAGACGGGCTGATCAGCCTTGAAGAGGAGCCGATGTGCCGCACAACAAAGATGCCACCTCAGGAAAGAGGGAAGGACGCCACACCTAATGACGCTCACTCTTCAGCTTGATGGACTTTCTTTGGGTGTAGACTTTGGACTGGCTAAAGGCGTTGGAAATTTCTGGCCCGTTGGTTCTTGCTGGGTTCCTTAGGGGCATAGGGGTGGAGGTTTCATGGTGGAACTGTTTGGGGAGCTTTTTCAAAACCTGCATTCTCCCCCAGCCCCCACTCGGGTATTTCAGAATCGTGACCGGCGGGAGCGTGTGAGGCCAACGCTGCCCAGGTGACGCGACGCCCAGCCCTGCCGCTGGCTGAGGAGCACGGGCCCTGGCTAAGGAACAGAGTGAGCAGCCTGCAGCGGTGACGTCATAGCGTGGCCGCGGCTGACGGACTAGGACACGGGAAAAGGAGACCCGACGTTTGTGTTTGTATTATAGTTGACAAATTCTTTTCACTTGATGTCCAAATGTACACCCTGATAGCCAGGGTGGTAAAGCTCCACTCTACAAATGAGGAAGCCGAGGCCCAGCTGGGACAAGTGCACAGGAAAAAGGGACAAGCCAGAGGAGGAACCCAGCCCCCCGAGCCCACTGCAGTGGTGTGACCAGTGTTGCTGTGGCTGTTGTCCAAGTGTAGGTGGGGATACTTTAAAATGTGCATCTGAAAAGCATTTCTTCTATCCTGTTATCAAAATTTCCATGAAAGGGCACCAGTTTCTTTGTCTGATGTCCTTTGGGGCTGGGTTGTCACAGTTCTCTTAGCAGGCAGCCTCCAATGAGAGGGAACTTCTCAACTTTCTTGCTTGGCAGGTTCCAAATAGAAAAGCAGATGTCCAGACAAATTCTTTGGGTCGATTGGAGCCCAGGAGTGAAAGAATTACAGCCAGCTCACCGTGGGGTTCGGCACAGGCGGTGGGTGGGGTTCTTCCAAGTTGGAGGACTTGGAAGAACACGTAGTGAGACTCCCGGGGGACTTGCAGTGGGTGAGGAGAAGGTCTGGAGCGGCGGGGCAGCCTTCGTGGCAGGGCCTGGTGCTGGTGCGAGCTGTGGTCCAGGTGCAGCAGGAGCTGGCCTGGCCAGCCAGACCCCACCCTCCCTGCAGTGCCTGTGAGCAAAGGGCTGGGGTGCCAATGAGAGAGCTGTCCCCAGGGACCACCAGCCCTTCTGAAGGAGCTGGTGGAGAGAAGGGGACAGCACTTTTCTGTTGGCCGGATGCGGAGAGGCTGGCAGGCCGTGGGCGGTCAGAAACGGCCCAGCACTGGGGATGAGCAGGCAGGGTTGGAACCCCATGGGCATCGGAGCGAGCGACTGCACAGGGCAGGAGTGCTGTGCAGGAGATAGCAGCGGCAGTTTTCTCAGCTGTGAGCCCTTCTCTGCCCTTCACGGGGCTTCTAGAGGCAACGATTGGAAAGCACATCTCCCGAGAAAACAGTGGAATCACTGCTAATCAAACAAATAGTGATTCTGGTCAGTGCTACAGATAGGACATTGAACAGACACCAGTGGGCGAAGCCTGCAGACATGGGAGTTATATTCATTTTAAGAAGGATTTGTTGCCAGTTTAGGCTATTTTGCTTACTAATACCCCATTTGTCTCCATAGGCTGATGAAGCCCAGGGAAAAATGGGGCTGTAGATATGGAAGCCAGCACCCCATTTGAGAAGTGATTGGGGTGCACCCTTCAGGTGCCCCTCACTCCCCAGGAGTGAGCCCTCATGTCCCAGCCACTTGAGATGTTGCCAGCTGCTGGTTCACAGCTGAGTCCTCTCCAGGAATTGCCCTCAGCCAAGACTGCATCCCCTTCCTGGGGTAGCCAGACTCACTCACCCAACAGAGGTGCCGTCCAAGAACACTGCCCGGTAACTCTCCCACCTGCTACACTCCACCTCGGCGTGTGCTTCTCAGGAGCCTGAGTGAGGACAGCTCCCAGCCTGTGGCCTTTCTGTCACCGCTCTGCCTCCTATGCAGGAGGAGAGACAGTGGGCAGAACCAGAGACCTGCCGCCAACCTTGGGACCTTTGGATTTGAGCCCTGCCCTGAGCACAATTTCAAGGCCTTGGAGATGTGTACAAAGACGGGAAGGAGCCCCCGGGAGAGCGTTGGAGCTACCAGAAGCCTGTTTTCTGTGTGTGTTCAGCCCCATGGGGGCTTGGGAAGCATAGAGAAAGCAGTCGAGTCTAATCCGCAGACGCTCTGGCTCTTTGTTGGCCAGGTGCCCAGCAGCACCGCAGGAACAAGCCACATGAGGCCTTATTCTAGCCATAGAGCAAGTTTTGCAGAGATGTGTGTGGTCCAGTGCTTTGTTGTCGTCAGCGTTCTCCAGAGAAACAGTCAGTAGGATCTTGCTGGGAGAGAGAGATTTATCTTAAGGAATTGGCTAACCCAATAGTAGAGGCTGCTGGCAAGTCCAAAATCTGCCATGGAGCCCGCAGGCTGGCGACCCAAGGAAGAGCTGGTGGTGCCGTCTGAAGATGACTTGCTTGGGGGAGGTCAGTCCTTGTTCTCTTAAGGCTGTCGAATGATTGGCTGAGACCCACCCAGATTACGGGGGGTGATCTGCTTTGCTCAAACCCTACTGATTAGAATGTCAGTCTCATCTAAAAATGCCTTTTACAGCGGCATCCAGATGTGTCTGACCAAGCAGCTGGGTGCGGAGGCCCAGCCAAGTTGATGCATAACGTCAACTGTTACAACCTCTGCATGGCGATCTCTGCTCATTTCAGTCTGGGGAGACTTCTGCCCTCGTCACCTTAAGGAACAGCATTCCGAGGGCCTGCCAAGGTCACTTCATTCTCAACTGGACGTGAATGTTTGCCCTCAGGGACTTTTCTAGGCCTTTATCTTTTCTTGTGAACTTTGGACATTTTATGACCTATAGCGCTTCTGTTTACCAGGGACTGGCAGGCTCATTTTGTAAAAGGCCAGACAGTAAATATTTTAGGGTGTGGGCCCCACGTATATCTCTGTTGTATAATCTCGTTTGTTTGTTTTATAACTTTTTAAAAACATAAAAACCACTGTTAGCTTGCTGGCCATACAAAAGCAGGCCAAGGGTTGGGTTGGCCTGCAAGCTGTAATTTGCCAACCCTTGATTTAAGGTACTAATATTCCAGGTACACCTAGATGCTTGACACTCCTGGTCAACTTCAAGCCCATATGCGCACTCCTCCCATCGCTTCTGAAGCCCAGTGGTTCAACAGAAACCTGAATGACACAGACGCTGTGAGGCCAACAGGAAGAGGAGGGCCTCTCTCCCCCCAGCTCTCGCTACCAAAGCTCCTCGAAAGACGGTTCAGAAGCTTGTTTTGAGATAAGGAAAACTGCAGACTTCTCCATCATGAAAGCTTTATGCCAGGAGAACAACAGGTGGAGAAAGACCGTGGAAAGAATACGGACCATCACCCTCCCTCCTCCAGCTGTTTGCCAGCACAATCTCCTCTAATTCTGTTTCTTTCCTTTCCTTTTCTTTTCTTTCCTTTTCTTTTCTTTTCTTTTCTTTTCTTTTCTTTTCTTTTCTTTTCTTTTCTTTTCTTTTCAGACAGCATCTTGCTCTGTTGCCTGGGGCTAGAGTACAGTAGTGTCTTCATAGCTCACTGCAACCTCAAACCCCTGAGCTTAAGCGATCCTCCCACCTCAGCCTCCCTAAGTGCTGGGACTACAGGTGTGTGCCACCATGTCCGGCCCAATGCTGCTTCATGCTCCTGGTCCCTAACAGAGAGCACTGCCCAGAGTGGCCTCTGGGCTGGGAGGAGGGGAGCTGCCAGGGCTCTGACAGCTGCCTGTGGCTGGGAGCACACCGTCCTCGAGCCTGGAGCCTGGGGAGGGACCTGCCAGGTGGGATGGAGCCACATTCAGCCAGAGAGGCCCCTCAACCTCCCAGAGTGCTTTCCGGGGACCAGGGTCATGGATTATTAAACCTCACTTTTGGATGTGTGTGTTGGGAGTGGGGGGTGGTGAGGATGGGGGCTTTTATAGACTTCCAGTGAATCAACTCACCTGCACAATTCTGTTGGGTAAAGACTTTGGGAAAATGTGAACTCTTATGCTGGCAATGATATTTTAGCTGATGTGGGTTCCTCCCCTGAATTAACTCTTGTTTAATCAGAATGGAAATAGTGTGGTTCAGAGCTCCTCTAGTTTGTATTTGATCTCTGGTTTTAAAGAACTCTCTTCTTACAACTTGGACTTTCCATTCTTGGGATTCCTTTCCTTCCTTCTGTCCCTCCATGGCTCCTTTTCTTCCTTTCTTCATTCCTTCCATCATCTACCATGGGCCTGTGGTTGCAGGTGTTGGGAGAGACAAGATATCAAACCTGTCCTCGGGTAGCTCAGGGGAGGGCAGGTGCAAAGTGAATATGGAAGGATCTTTGTTCACCTGTAGTTTTCTCTTCCTTGCCTAAAGTGCTGTGTCTGTCATAGTAGCAGGAGAATGCAAATGTGCCAAGCACCGGGTGAGTGTGGGGACACCTTCTGGGCCACAGCTACAGGTGGCATCTGCTCTCATGCCCGCCACCCTCCTTTGTCCTGGGGGCTCCGTCTTTGTAGCATCAGGCTGTGCACGCTCGCCGCCCTCTCCTCACAGGGCTGGGCACTGCTCAGCCGTCTAAGAGCCCTCAGCCCAAGGCTGGAAATTGTGACCATGTGGCAAATCATCCCTAGAGGGACTCACCAGAGTGAGGTGCCCCTGGCAGAAGAGAGAAACAGAGGCAGAGTGTCGAATACAGAGTGCAATATATCTTGGAGGTTAGAACAGGGATCATCCTTCAAGACCTTTGATTGCTTGGGGGACACAGTAGCTAATCCTCTCAGAATGCCATTTGCTTGACAATTTTGGACTAATTTCCAGAAAATGTAGTAATATATTTCAGGAAAATGCATTATATGTTTTATTTGAATAATATTTGATTCATCCTAAGTCTGCCTTTAGATTTGATTACAAATATATTGTCACAGCGCTGCTGTTGGAACCAAGCCTGTAAATGACCCTCTGCCACGGAGACTGTTCCAAGTCCTCTCAGCGGTCCCAGAGCTGCCCATGGGAACCTGCTGGGGAGTGTGCCTGAGGACATCTTCCTGTTACCAAATGCCAGCATCACACTGATCATTTTAGGGGTTGTACTTTAGTCCTAATTAATATAAAAAAAGCTATTCAGACTTGTCCCATTTTATTACTTTTTCCTTGTGAAGTAGAACATTTAAAGTGGACCCTGTTACGGTAAATCATTTAGATCCAGCTGAAGTTCGGGAGGATATTGATAGGTGCTCTGAAAATCATGGCATGTGTCTGCAGAATCCGCTGCGCATAGGGCTATTTTAATTTCTGAGTTAATGCAGGTTCTAACTCCTGACAACAATGACTTGATGAAGACAGTCTCTGCATAACAAAGCTGTTTTCATCCTTTACTGAATGGTTCAGAAATCATACTGCTTTAATCTGTTTTTAATATACTTTTTTTGTTCTCTGACTTTTTGAAAAGTGTTTTATAATTCAGGAAAGAAAGCCATCTTTGCGTGATGGAGAGGAAGAGAAAAATGGCCTTGTCATTCGTTCGTTTACTCATCTCATCTGTGTCTTCATTTTTTAAATTGGTAAAATCGGAATGATAACAACAACTTCCTTATAAGGCTGCTGGGAGACTCAAGGTGTCTGCCGTGCAGAGGGTTCTCGGTGAATCTCAGTGTCTGTCTTCCAACTTCCCTGTTCCCCCTCTTTCCTCTTCAATAACTATTTAATAAACAAACGCTATGTGCTGGGGCTTGTAATGTATACAAGGTATATATACAATGTATGAAAATCCCAAGTCGAATAACAGAAATAATAATAAATATGAAAATGTTACAATGTAAACATAGTGGGAGATGCTCATTGCTTCCTCTCTCTCTCCTCTTCTTTCTCTACCCCCCAAAAAGAGACCTCGGAGTCACCTTGGTTTTTCTTAGCTGGGTAAGTCATTTTGGGGGCACTAGAGGTAACCTCTTCCACATCTGACAAGGGATGGGGGTGTTGGGTCCCCCAGAGAGGTATCTGGGTATCTATCTGTGTTGAGGGTGAATGACTTTATCTTAGGAGAAAAAGCATTTTTAGACCCTTTATATGTGGAGGCTGTTGGACCCGTGGCAATATTTAGTGTGTCCTCTGTGTCCTAAGGCTGGAAGGGGAAAGCTGCCCCCCTCCTTTAGGGGGTCTCCAGGGAAGGGAGAAGGTGGCACAGCACAGGGTGGAGGTCTGAGCCACCTCTGCTGGGGCCCCAAGGACAGCTGGCCCTGCGAGGACCTGAGTGTGGGCCCGAAGGAGCTGAGCGCCAGGGCCCAGGGAGCCATGGGTGCCCCTGAGTACTACTCAGCCATTAGTTCACAAGAAAATGGTGAACTAATACCTCTTGTATTAACCTGGTCGGAATTGGGGACCGTTCTTCCAAGTGAAGGATCATAAGAACGGAAAAACAAGCGCCACATGTACTCACCATTACATTGGAACTAATCGATGAACACTTAGGTGCACACACTGAAATAATATTCATCGGAAATCCAGCAGGGGGGAGGGGGAGGAAGGGATGGGTGAATTCGCACCCAGCGGGTACAGCGCACACTATCTGGCTGACGGGCACACGTATAACTGTGACTCGAACAGTACAAAAGCAGTTTATGTAACCAAAAAGTCTGTACCCCCGTGATATTCCGAAATAAAATTAAAAAAGAAAAAGAAAGCTCCCAGGTGGCTCCAGCGTGTGGCCGCGCCTGAGAGCCACCATGGCGCACAAACTGCTCGCTCGCCAGCTTCCAGAGCCTGGCTCTGAGCTCTGTTCCTGCTGCCCTCTGTTCTCTCTCAAGGAAGGAGTTAGGTTATTGATACTTCTGAAGAGGTTACAGAGGGTGCAAACGACCCCCGCAAGCGTGGGACTTGGGAGGCAGGCAGTGCTCGCAGGCGCGGCACCTTCAGTGGGGCTCCCGGTGTGAGAGCCCCAACTCCAGCCGCCTGCGGGGAGCCAGCCCGGCTTCCTCCCCACAGAGGAGGCAGGCCGCTCGCCCCGCCCCAGCCCCAAAGCCTGCCCGTTCTGTAGCAGAAAGAGCCCGGGCCCGAGTCGGGAGGCCTGAGTCCTCAATCTCACTGTGCCTGGGCTTCCTCTGTGGTCCGGAGAAGAAACCCTCACGTCCTTGGAAATCACTTCTGTGACTCTGTAAAATGAAAAGGTTCTTAATTCGGTGGTTCTTAAATTTCACTTTGGCAGAGGAAGCCTTTCCTAAAATAAAGTCTCATATGGAACTCAACATGGAAAATAGGTAACCGCAGAGCTGCCCTGATCGGCACAGGGCTGGGGCCAGAGCTCTGCCCGCTCGGTCTTCTTCGGCCCGGGGTGGCCACGGACACTCCCCTGCAGGGCCTCAGGGCTCCTGAAAGCACAGCCTGAAGCCTGCCAGCTCTCCCAGGGCCGACAGCACCAGTGTTCTGTGATTCTGCTGCCAGCTGGTCCTGACGACGGTTCTTGCTCCAGGAAAGCCGCATGCTGGGGCCGAGCGACGTTCACAATATGCTCCGGGGGCGCCATTGCCATGCCGAGGCGTTCACCAAGGACGTGCCTCTTGAAAGGCAGCTCTCATCCTCCCCATGCCGGGACTGAGAGGCCAGCTGCACAGGCCTGGAGTCTGTCTGAACCCTGCAGAGGTTCTTCTGGCATCTTCTGCCACTTCCCGCCCTGCATGGATGTCCTCAGCCGCCACCGTGAGCCCAGGGCTCCTGTCCCCGATCTGCCTCCTGAGAGCACCCTGCACTTACAACTCCTTCCTCTGCCCTCTGCCAGCGTGTCCCTTTCGTGTGGGGAACCACTCACAACACCCCAGCCTTTCCATTCTCACTCCCTGCTTTCTCCAGACGCGCAGCCCCACCGTCGCCAAGCCTCCTCCTTCCTGCCCTCTCGAAGGCTTCTGCGCTGTGAGCAGCAGGAGCTCAGGCCCTGGGTCACAGGGGCTTGGGCATGGTTCTTGCCTTCCCTCTCACCGTGAGCATGATCATGGGCAAGTTACCTTACCCCTGAGCGCCTCCGCTTCCTCATCTGCCAAATGGACATAGTGCCTATCTCATGATGTTGTCATGAGGACAATATAAATGAAATATACCTGTCATTGGGTGGCCTTTAGGAAACATTTGGTAAACGTTACTCTCCTTCCTAACTGTTCCCATTTCCCACCTTAATCTCAGCAATCCCACCTTCACACAGAAGAGGACCACATGTGTGCATGTAGGGAAGAGGGAGGAGAGAAACGGCTGGAAATGGGATCTCCCTGGGTTAGAGAAGGCCTTGAATGCCACCTGGGGAGTTTGGACTTCACTCTGTGGACAGCTGCTGCTATGGGCTGAATTGCATCCCCTCAAAATTCATATGTTGAAGTCCTACCCCTAGTACTTCAGGATGCGACCTTATCAGGGAATAGGGTCATTGCAGAGGTAACTATTTAAGGTAGGATGAGGTTATACCGGAGTAGGGCGGGCCCTACTCCAACGTGACCGGTGTCCTCACACAAAGAGGAAATTTGGAACAGGCACGCAGCAGGGAGAACAGCACGTGAACAGCACGTGAAGAGAAGGAGAGACCAGGGCAATGCTTCCGTAAGCCAAGGAAGGCCAAGGAGTGCCGGCGAACCACCCCAAGCTAGGAGAGGCGGGAGAGCCCCTCCCGTCCCTTGGAAGGAGCACCCCTGCTGACACCTCCATCTGAGACATCTGACCTCCAGAATCGCCAGACAATAAGTTCCTGCTGTTTAAGTCACTCCGTTTGTGGTACTTTTTATGGCAGCCCTAGCAACCAACACAGCTGGGAACCTCCGGGAGTCGGGAGCCGGGCAGGCAGGAGCCGGCAGGGCCACAGGAACACGCAGGGTGAGCAAGATGAGAATGAGAGACACAGGCGCGTGTCTGGGTGGCGCTATGAGGGAGCAGGGGGCCGAGGGAAGTGGGCATTGCAGAGGGGTGCCCACAGACGTGGAGCCGGATGGAAATTGGGGGAGGGGCTGACGTGACAACCCCCGAGGTTCGGCCTGCAGGCACACAGCTCTGTTTGCGGGGTTTAGCGCTGTGGGTGCCAAAGCTTGTGGGGAGTCTTGGCTATGGGTTCTGCCTCCTCCTGGTGCCCTCCGAGGCCTCTCCGGGACTTTGCCTTGGATGTGGGCCACGCCCAGCCCCTGCGCCTGGTGGGCTGGAGAGGGGCTGCCATGCGGTGCCACCAGGCAAACCCCCCATGCAGAGCAGTTCAGCCGGCTGTGGCGTCGAGAAGGGGCGGGGGAAGCGGTCACAATGAATAACTTCGTGTTTCTGCAGCTTCTGGCATCCGGAGCTGACAGCCCTTCCCAAAAGCCTGGGAAGAAGAACAACATCCATGTAATTAATAATCCTCATCATCTTTGAAGTGCAAATGAGGATTCCCTGTCTTCCCAAGCTCGAATGTGTCAGGCTGGTGGGTACAACACCTGGTAAAGAGGAAAGGGTGTCTCCTCACATCAGAGACCCACTTAGGGCTGGGACTGTCAGGGTGACACTCCCACCCCACGTTTCCAACAGGGCCTGATCTCTCCCTTTCAGGAAGGGGGAATCCAGCCCTTCGCATGGCTACTTTCCCTGCTATTGAAATACACGTTCTTACGGTTTGCATTGGCTGGTCTTTTTTTAGCACACACTGTTTTGAGCCTTTCCTCTGTGTCAGGCCCGTTAGAGTCTGGAGTTTAAAGGTAAATGAGAAAGAGAAGAGTGCCTGTCCCTGTGGAGCCCACACTCTAGGGACGAGCAAGCAATGATGGCGCCGCGTCATTTCTGGGGTGGGGAGTGGAGCGGGATGTGTGTGCTGACGGGGAGGGGGCTGCTCTTTACGGCAGTCGGGGAAGGCCTGCGAGGCAAGACTGGGGCAGTGAGAGGGAGCCGCGCAGGTCTAGGGCATCTGGGAGGCCACGCTGAGCGCCGGGTGTGGGACTCGGGTGGTGATGCAGGCCCGGCGGACGTAGAGTGCACATGTAGTCCGAGGCGTGTTGGGGACAGGGGAGTGACGGGCTCCAGTGCGCACTTTGCGAGAGCAGCACGCAGGGGGGTGTTCTGTTTAAGTGCACCTCAACTGCTGTGCTCTGTGCAGGGTGCGAGCCCCGAGATCTGCCGGGGAGACGGAGGAGCTCCTGGCAGCGCTGGGGGCGAGGGTGCTGTTAGGAACAGGGCAGGTGTGCTGTCTCCTCACTGTC
This sequence comes from Propithecus coquereli, assembly GCF_000956105.1. Classification (NCBI taxonomy): domain Eukaryota; kingdom Metazoa; phylum Chordata; class Mammalia; order Primates; family Indriidae; genus Propithecus; species Propithecus coquereli. The sequence goes on from NW_012145523.1 coordinate 1,417,339, forward strand.
CTTGAGGAGTGTCCTGACTTTTTTGACCGAAGACGGAACCATTCAGGCAGCACCTGCTATTAGCTGCTACCCGAGTAGGCGCGTGGGGCGCTCTCAAAACATGCAAAGACGGGGCCAAGCCCCGCCCGCAGGGGCTCAAGGCGACTCCATGGCAGAGAGAACTTTAAGTAGGAAGAGCTGAGGGTGCTCCGAGCAGGGGACCAGCTTCATTATCATTGTTGCCACTTGGCACCATCAGAAGATATTTATTAAGCACCTAATTGAGCCTGATACTGTGCTTGCGTTTTCTTTTCAGAGCTAAACTTCTGTTGGTCAAAGCAAGTCACAGTGTGGAAGCTAAAGTCCGGGGTGGGACGCGGACTGGCCTGTTCTGTAGGAGGAGCTGTCAGATCACCTGGGGAAGGCGTGCCTGCAGGGGCTGGAGCTGCTCGTGCAGCCTACCACGGGAGGCAGAGAGTACAGAATAGTTTCCAGAAGGGAGGTGCGACCAGTCGTGTCGAATGCCCCCGAGAGGCCGAGTAAGATGAGGGCGAGAACTTGGCCGTTGGATTGGGCCAGACAAGGAGACCTTGACGAGGGCCGTTGGTTCCAGCGGAGGCCTCGGGTGAAAGGCTTGCCGAGGTCAGCTGAAAGAGTCAGGACTGAGAAAGCAGCAGCGGCGTGCACCGACAACACCGCACAAACTGCGAGGGCGTGGGGGCAGGAGGTGGGCCGGGCGCAGATGGGGGTTCCAGGAAGGGTTTCTTCCCCTCCCCCTCTTCCTCCTCCTCTTCTTTTCTCTCTTCTCCTTCGCCACCTCCCTCATCCCAGGAGTCAATACTAAACCAATATTAATAATGCTAAGTCAATATTAAACTATAGTTCAATATTATGGATTAAATGGGTTTCTGAAGGCCTGGTTACTAACTATAGCGTTGTTCTCAGGGGAGAGTGTACCCTGAGTAACCAACAGCCAATTTAAACAACTTTTAATTTGGGATTGTAGTCTGTGTGTAAACCTCCATTTATATCACACACCCCAGAAGTTCCGGCTTAAGCTTCAGTGGTGCCCACGCCTGGAAGTCACTCTTGGGCGTGTCTGATGAGCGGGTGGGAGGAGCCTCGCTGTGATAGCTGATTTGTTGGTGGGTCAGGGGTCCTAAGAAGGGGGCAGAGGATGAGGAGGATGAAGAGAAGTGTGGAAACTGTCTTGGATATTGTGTTTGGGGCTCAGGGCCCAAGACCTTCTGCCAGCTGTGGGGAGGGGGCTGCAGGGATGGGGAGAGCCGCTGAGGCCCAGGGCACAGAGCAGGTCTTGGGGGACCCGGACGACACAGTGCTGGGAGGGGCTTGGAAGCCGGGACGCTGACAGTGGGGCTGGTGTCAGAGAGCCAATAGGCGAGAGGCGGCTGTAGCCAGGGGACACTCGTGGGGGCTCCTGGCATAACAGGGTAGAGAGCACCCGGGTGGATTAAGTGGGGACAGTGCCAACGACATTCGTTAGAACGGGTGCTGCACCCCCACTGGTAGGCCAGCCCACCTGCATGGATGATGGAGGCCACGCTTCAGCTTGTCCCTGCACCTGTTTCACAGACAGTCATCGTTGCTGGGCATCGTGTGCCAGAGTGGACGTAGCAGAGGACTCAGCGTCAGAAGCTTTGGGTCTGCTTATTCTTCTCGTGCAAGTCATTTAACCTTGCTTGTCCTCAACTTTCCTATCTGTAAAATGGAGGTAATCAAATTTAACTATCTTCTAGAGTTGTGCAGGAGCTCTTTATAAACTGTAACATACACATATACACATATGCACCTATGGGTCTCTGTAAGCACAGCTGTACCTGTGTGAACTCATATATATTTCAATTTGGCAAGATAGTCTCAACTTCAAACATTCTGTCTAGTTTTTTATTGAATACAGATGACCCAGAGCATGCTCTGGCTCCAGGACACCTACCTCATTTCTCCAATTCTACGTAAATACTCTAGACTTAAGGGGATGCCATCGCTCATCTTAGAATGTCCTCCAGCCTCACACCGCTGGAATGAAATCCCACCTATCCATTAAGACCCCTGCTCGAATACCGCCTCCTCCATGTCGGTATCGTGGATCCTCTTGTGTGACCCTCCCTTCACCCTCTGAACTTGCAATAGCTCCTTGCACCTTCCTGTGGGCTGGTCACATCCAGCTTTGGGTTCTAGGTATTGTGGAAGTGCCTTGAGTTCGTATGTACTGAGCGAATGAATGACATGGGAATTTCAGCGGAGGGAGCAGAGATGGTGTCCCGCCGCAGAGGCTGCATGCTGGAGATGCGGAGTGAGCGGGAACAGTCCTGCCCTCAGGATTCACAGTCCACTGAGGGGTCTGGTGGGTCAGTGACCATGGTGACCTCCAGGTGCCATCGCCGGGGCCGTATCCACGGGGCGCCAGCTAGAGCAGACACTGCATTTAGCTCAGCCTAGGCCGCTGCCTTGGGGCAGGGGTTGTTTAGAATCCGGATGGCCCAAACCCACAGATGCCGAGTGGGTGTGCATCCACTGGCATCAGCAGAAGGCTTGTGGTGGAGGCGCTGGGTGCAGGGACTCCCCCAGGAGTCAGTCCTCACTCTCTGTTGCTCCCGCGTTCAGACCAATTTCCCCACTTCCCTTATATAGTCACAATTTTATTTCCATAAATTCTCCAATCTGGAGCACCACGGTGTGTTAGGGCTTTGCCTTCAACTAATTACCACCCTGATTCATCACGCCGCCTTAAATGACGGCAGCTCAGAGCCCCATAAATCGCCCTGCGCTTCCGAGCTCACAGCCTAATGAATGTGGATCTTGGGAAAGAGCCAGAGCTGATTCTTTGTCTCTTTCCCTGGGCAGGGAAAAAGCCCACGTTAACCAAACCTGGGGGCAGGGGGGCAAGGGTGGGGCCGAGACTAGGGAGGGGTAGAATTAGATTCCAGATTCCCTCCTTCTCTCCCTCCCTTCCTTCCTTCCTTTTTATTTTAACAGTTCTTTATTGAGCATATACAGCACTGTAAACACACTTGAGATACCCGGGTTTGCCGACCCTGTGCTTACACAGACGCGCCATCTGAGAATCACAGCTGACGCTGTGTCTGCTGGAGGGTTCGCCTCTATCAACCATGAGCACCTGCGCACAGTGCAAACTGGCGGATCAGACAGACTCTGCCACACACCGAGCTTCCGAGGGACTGGGCACTCAGGGAGGGGTCGGGAAGGACCCTGGGGAAGGTGGGCTCCGGAGAGTCAGCTTGGTGGGTGTCTCTGATAAGTAAGAGATGAGGTTTTTGGCTCCTGGTAGACCCCAAAAGGGACTCTGAAAACACACATTGCATCCTTTCCAGTACTAAGGGCCACCTGGCTTGTGAGTAAATTATGCTCATGGAAGTTTAGGAAAATCACTTTGCATGTATACACTTTTCCATATTTGTAAAATAAGGACAGTCTCAGTTATTTTGCCTAGGAATTTATCCTAAGAGAATAGCTACAGACTACACACAAAGACTCAGCTACAAGGATGCACCATAACATTGCTTCTAATAGCACAATATTAAAAATAATCTAAATTTCCAACACCACTGGGAACTAACAAATTACATGATGACGGTGCTTTACATAATGGCACATCTACACAATGCATCAAAATGCACTCTTTAAAATCAGTATCTACATCCATACAGGTCAGTCTATCTGAGGGAGGAAGAGGGAGACACGGAGATGTGTATAATAAAATAAGTTTAAAAGGTAGTTTATGAACTAATGTGTATAGTGTATTTCCATCTCATTTACAAATATGGCTATATTTATACCGCTATCTAGAAGGAGAAAGAACCTGCAAGAGTGGGAGAGAACATCTGGAAGCACAAACACTGAATGTTCATAGTGGTTATCTCTCAACCATGAGGTTAAGAATTATTTTGATTTGCTTTTTTGCACATCTGCATTTTCTAATTTTTCTACAATAAGCATAGGTTACTTATAATAAAACATTAACATTAAAAATGATAAACTTGTAAACCAGTGTTCATAGCAGCATTATTTACAATAGCGAAAGATGGAAACAATCGAAATATCCACCCATTCTGCTTTGATTGGAGAAGCAAAATGGGGTATATACATACAGCCTTGAAAAGAAGGAAGTTCTGACACATGTGACCACATGGATGAGCCTTGAAGACACTATTCTAAGTGAAATAAGCCAGTCACAAAAAGACAAATACTACATGATTCCATTTATATGAGAAATCTAGAACATAGAGACAGAAAGTGGGATAGTGGTTACCAGGGGCTGGGGTATCAGGACTGGGTAATGAGGAGTTAGTATTTCAGTTTACATTTATTATTAATACATAGGACTTAGTATTTAACGGGCACAAAGTTTCTGTTTGGGATGATGAAAAAGTTCTGGAGATGGATGGTGGTGATGGTTGTACGACAATGTGAATGTCCCTGATGTCACTGAACTGTACCCTTGAAAATGGTAAAAGGGTAAATTTAATATTATGTATACTGTAGCATAATAAAATAGAGAAAATCAAATGAGGAGCTCTACTAGGTGCTTTCCAGTGGCCCTTCTGGGTGTGGCTGTGACGCTGCGCCTCTGCGGGGGGCCTTGGAGAGGACGAAAGGAAGCCGCCAGTGCCGAGCGCAGAGGCGGCAGGGAGGGATCACGGGAGGGCGCCGGGGCCTTGGCTCTCTCCAGGAAGACACCTGGAAGCTGGGCAGAGTGAGGAACGTTGTTTCCACAAGGCTAATTAACCAAATGTGTTTTCCTTGCGTGTGTCTGTGTTTTCACATCAGGCTTTGCTGCAGAGCATAGTAAAGCTAATTAGACTCACAGGTTTGGACAGATCCCTGAATAACTGATGAGTTACCTCTTATGGAAACATACTAGCTGGTGAGGCCATCCTCTACTTAGATCACACATCTCGGCGGCCCACCGGGTACCAAAGGTCTACAGTTAGGGGATTTGCAGTCGACTGGAGACAGAATCCTAGGAAACCTTTCCTTCGGCCTCAGAAACACTTGATAAGCCCCCGCTGAGGCTGAACTCTCCTGCTGTCACAGGACCCCCTGCCTGACCTCACCGTACGAGAACCTCCGTGCAGGGCCTTCCTCAACTACCTGAAAAGGTGTCTTCTTTCCTCAGCATCGAGCTGCTCCCAGTCCTCCCAAGGGTGGGCTGCTATAGCCAAGTTTCTAAGGGGCTCAGCACCCCAGCCCCACCCAACCACAGCTGATTGGCCCTGGGGTGGACGCCGACCCAGGAGAGGCCGTTCCCGCGATGCAAGGTCGAGCCAATCAAATTCTCTCTCTGGGGATCACAGAGAAATGGTTCAGTTAGATTCAGAGTTCTTTTGTTGCAAGCTGACAGAATCTAACCCTTAAGCAAAAATTTAATAATAATAATAACAATTCCAGCTGACACAGGAACAAAAGGAGTTGAGACAGCTTCAGACACAGAGCAGTGGGATCTCGTGGGCTGCCACTGTTGTGATACACTGGTCATCATGTTTCTCCTTTCCAAGTTCAAATTTGCAGGAGAAACTGGCTAGCTCGGCTCGGGTCGGGCCTCTACCCTTGTGACAATCAGCTCTGGATAGGGACAAGATCGCAAGGGCAGAAATAGTTCCTGGGGACTCAGGTTGTGTTTTAGGGGTCTTCCCAGAGAAGGGGGTATTTCGTGGGCCAGTCCCTTGAGAGGCAGCTATTAGGCCAGCCGGGACGGAGGCAGAGCGGAGGATGGCTGTGAGCAGAGGGAGAGGGAGTGACCACCCTGCGTGCAGAGAAGCGGACACAGCAGACGGGAGGGGGTTGGGAGGGCGTAGAAGGGTCACTCTCAAATACGCAGTTCAGGGCTTGGCTCCAGCCCACATCTTTGAGTCCCATCCTCTGCGGCCACCATCTCGGGGGCTCTGCCCTTGGTAAAATCATGTTGCACCTGTTTCACGTATCTCCCCTGGTGAGAGGACTCAGCTGCCTGTGCCTCTGGCGGCACCTGTGAGGCCCAGGTGGAAGGCAGGGTTTGCTCTTGTCTGATCACAGCCGTGGGCTATGATGCCGAACCTCATCCCGAAGAAGCTGCGTCTGTGCCTGCCTTCCACCTCCCCTCAGCTTCCTCCCGCTCCCACAGGCTGACCCTACAGAACTCTCTGTGAGGCAAGATAGCACCAGCGCCCCTGCTGGGAGGCGCCCACTCTTTCCTCCCCGAGTCTGATGGGCCAAAGCAATGCTGGTCTGGGGACCAAGGTCCCTCGAGCTCAAAACACGAAATGCACGGCTGGAAGGACCAAGTCGTTCGGGCACTTCCTGGCTTTTCTTACCATCTTGCCGGTTTCTGGCTTGGGGGACATTTCACTCAAATTCTCTGCAAACTGCCGGCACCTGTGGCTCCTTTGAAAGACTGGTGCCCGGGAAGAATCAGGACAAACAGGGGCGGAGTTGGGGAGTGGGTCTGGTGCATCTGGGGAAAATTCTAGGAAGCAGCGGTTGCTTCCAGGGTGTATCTTAAAGGCAGGGACAGCTGGGCAGGATGGAGGCAACACGCAGGAATGAAAGGCAGCTGGCTCTGGGGACCCCGTGGAGAGGAGATACAGAGAGGGCCGGGCTGGTCTCTAGGAAGCTGCCAGAGGGACGTTACCAGGAAACCGCTCAGACCAGAGAGTTGGAGCCAGGGCCGGAGGGAGAAGGTGAAACCCGCGTGATGCACCTGACCGGCAGGAGAGGAAACATGGGCAGCTGGCCGAGGTCGGCCAGCCAGGGCCCCGCGTGTGTCAGGACCAGCAGCCCTCCAGGCCCCTGGTGATGTGCCCTGACTTGAGGGCATCGGTGAGAGACCCGGGCCTGCATGGGGGAGGAAACAAAGCCAGGGCCTGAGTGTGGTTTAGGAGCCATCCATGAAAAGACGAATGTCGGCAAGAATCGGGTTCCGAGACGGCGGCGTGCCCCTCCTTCGGGAATCGCTCTTCTCGGTCCGCTTGGTGATGGTGGTAGATCCCCAGTGGCCACTGTTGTACCAGAGCACTCTGCCCACCAGCCTGCTGGGGGTCTCAGGAGTGGACACTGCCCCCAGCCTGGGCTGGGAGAATTCCTTCCCCGAGTATTTGGGGTGGAGACGAAAGGATTCCATCTCTGCGTTGGCTCCTTGAACAGAGCGAGTGGAAATACAGGGCAGCAAACGCAGGGTTTCCCACCTGTGGCTGCTTCTTTGCAGAGAGACAGGGAGGGAGGCAGAGAGAGAATAAGGCAATAACCGGATAGAACAAGCCCGGCGGGGAGGAGACAAGCAGGGAGGCCTTTCCTCCTCCTCGGGGTCTGTTCTTCGGCCCGGACATCCCTCCATAATATCCTGCGTTCTCAGCGCGGGGGATGTTGCTCCTTAGGAGGCAAAATTAGTTCTTGGGGATGAAAAAGCCTTAGACACCCTAGTAGTTTGTGGCCCTCCGAGGGCTATAGTCCTTAAGCAGACACACAGTCATCCGTGATGTGGCATTTTGTGGGAGGCAGGGACCTTGACTGCCAGACCAGAATGTCTGAAACGGTCCCTGAGGGGAGTGACGATGAGAAAAAGGTTGGGAAATGTGGCTCTAAATCTTTGGAATGAATTCCCCTGCCCACGTCGTCTTCTCTGTGACTCCTGTCACAGCAGCCCTGACAGGGACGGGTGCACCTGGCTGAAGGGCTGGGGGGAACAGGGGCTGCCAGGAATGGGCGGCTGAGGTTCCCTGAGACGGCGCAGACCCCTCCAGGGGACCAGCACTGGACAGGCACGACGGGAGCCACGGGCCAGGACCGGGGAGGGGCTCTGAGGGGGTGCTCTGGTGGCAGCAGAGGATGGGGAGGGAGTGAAGCGGCCGCACTGCCCACGGCCTTTGTTGGAAGCGGTTGTGAGAGCAGCCCCAGCGGAGGAGGAGCGTTGCTTGGTGGTCCTCCTTGCTCTCAAGGTCGCGGAGCCCTTTCCCAGCTCTGTGCGTGCGCCTTTTCACCATCACGTCTGCGTGCTCGCTCCTGAGCACTGGGGTAGAGTTGGGCGGTGTTGGGTGTGAAGCCCTCCAGGCGTGAAGTGGGAGGGGCAGCCCAGCTCAGGCCACACAGGGGCCCTCGGGGACCCAGGCTTGGCTCAGGCAGGTGTTGGCACCAGGGGCCCTTTATTTCTTTTTTTAGATAACTTTATTGAGATAGAATTCACATACCATATAATTCACCCATTTAAAGATACAAGTCAATGGCTTTTAGTATATTCTACAGAGCTGTGCAACCATCACCAACTTCAGAATACTTTTACCACTAGAAAGAGAAACCTGGTACTCTTAGCTCTCAGCAATCCTCCCGCACCCCACCTCCGCATCCCCTCTCCAGCCCTGAACAGCCACTAATCTACTTTCTGTCTCTGCAGCTTTCCCGATTCTGGACCTCCGTATAGATGGAGTCACAAAATATGTGGTCTTCTGCGGTGGTTTATTTCACTCGGCATGATGTTTCCAGGACTCATCTAAGCCGCAGCATGCATCACACTTTATCCCTATGGACATAGCACGTTTGCTTACCCGTTTGTTCAGTGACAGTCACGTGGGTTGTTTCTGGTTGTGAGTTACGCTGCTATGAAGGTCACGTACGAGTCTTTGTGTGGACGTGTTTTTGTGTCTCCCGGGTGTGTGCCTGGGAGTGCAGTGCTGGCTCCAATGGCCACTCGGTTCCTCAGTCACTGGAGGACCTGCAGACTGGCTTCCAAAGCAGCCGCGCCGTCTCCCATCCTACCAGCAGCATGCGAGGACTCTGACTGCTCCGCCCCCTCGCCAACACCTGTCCTTAGCTGTTTTTTGGTTCTCGCCCTCCTAGCGGGTATGACGTGGCGTCTCCTGGCTTTGAACCAGTGCCCAGTCCTGCAGTGAGAGGTGGTGGCAGGAGGGGAGCATGCCACAGTGCTCGAGGGCGGGGAGAGAGGGACGGTGGCATGGCTCCAGTGAGCAGTGCCCTGCGGGCAGGGGCCCGGCCTGGGTGGAGGGGAGAGGAACTTCGGTCACTTTCCCAGGGGACATGGGAGGGAATGGGGCTCCAGGGATCAGGCTGGACTTTAGACTCAGCAGATAATCAGAGCTACATAGGGAAACTGAGGCAGAAGCTCTCTCAAATGGTTGGCAAACACTCATCATATAGACCGCCCCTCTCCACTGCAGCTCCCATGGCAGACTTCACTAATCGATCATATTCTTTCCTGCTCATCCCAGGAAGAGCCTGGACACTACATCGTCGGCAGCCACACCAACAGACAAGGGCTAGCACCGGATGTGGCACTGGCCCGTCGCCCCTGGACCAGGCCTACACAGGGAGCGGGAGACGTGACTCGGGAAACTCTCAGGGCTCAGAGCTGGGGTCGGGGGAGCAGGAGCGATGCCGGAGCCCACTGCACACAGGGACGAAGTGAGTGAGACCCCCTGTCCTGGTCAGGGTGGGCTCCAGACGTGGGCAGCCCAGCTGAGCACAGGTGGGGCAAAGCGAGGCTGAGGCAGATCACTCTCTCACACACCAAAGGTGAACAGGAGGTGGCTGGGGGTGATGATTGGAAGGACATGATGATCCCACCGTGAGGCCCCGCTGGACTTGGGGGAGAAAGTTCGGCGTGTAGGAGGCCAGGTGAGCATAGGTGTTCCAGGCAGCAAGGGGCAATAGGCCCCAAGGCAGGCGTCTCGAGCGGTGCAGGGCCAGAGGAGACTGGCAGAGCAGGGCGAGTGGAGGGGTCAGGAGCCTGGCTGCCAGGTCAGCCGTGGGCCAGGCAGGCCGGGCACAGAGCTCAGGTGTCAGCTGGGCGAGGTCAGAAGTCAGCCTGGAAAGGCTATCAGAGAAGGGTGACTGGGACGGGGGGTGACCCCCACAGGCTGCCAACGACCAGAAGAACAGGCGCCCGCAGCAGCACCAGGAGAGGAGGCTGGGGGCTCTTTCCAGCCTTGGCTTTGCGGCATCAAGAGCCTGGCACGGGAGGCGGGGGGCAATGAGGAGCGCCAGGCTGGGTGGGGATTCTATAGGAGGAAGAACACGATGGCTGAGAGAGAAACAGAGCTAGCGTAGGGGAGAGGAAAGTTCCAGCAGAGGGAAGCAAGTTTTACAAACACAAAACGTCAACAGTTATCAAACCACAAGCAGGGGCTGACCATTCACTGGTCTTATTCACAAAGCAGATGTCTGGCCAGAAAAGGTCAGAAACGAAGCATATTGTATGCTGAGAGCCGGCATCCTTGGTAAAACAGATGAGGACTTGGGCTCTCTAGGTCTTTAAGTTGAAATAGCAATTGGGGAAGGGACTTAGGGACCAGCCACCGTGTTTTCAGTATCATTATTTTTCCCTTCGGCCGATCCTGCGTTGCACACAGGAGCATGTTGGACAGATGTTCTGCTAACCCTTTAATGGGGCTCACTGGACCCAAACACAATAAAGGAGGGTTTCGCTTGCTATGTTGTAGTCCTTCTTATCTGAAAAATAATGTTTCAAGAAGCAAAACTGGAATCTAGAATGTATGTTTTTATTTATTCATGTATCCAGCAAACATTAACCGAAATACCAGCCAGGAATCCTAGAGAAGACCCTGCTCCACAGGAAACAGCAATTTTTTTTCTGCGTTCAAGTTCTGAACTAATTGAAAAATATCACAGTCAGGGCCGGGCGCGGTGGCTCATGCCTGTAATCCTAGCTCTCTGGGAGGCCAAGGCGGGCGGATTGTTTGAGCTCAGGAGTTCGAAACCAGCCTGAGCAAGAGCGAGACCCCGTCTCTACTAAAAATTAGAAAGACATTAATTGGACAACTAAAAATATATAGAAAAAATTAGCCGGGCATGGTGGCGCATGCCTGTAGTCCCAGCTACTCGGGAGGCTGAGGCAGAAGGATTGCTTGAGCCCAGGAGTTTGAGGTTGCTGTGAGCTAGGCTGATGCCACGGCACTCTAGCCTGGGCAACACAGTGAGATTCTGTCTCAAAATAAATAAATAAATAAATAAATAACACAAACAATAAGGCTGATGGAGACCAAAATGTTACAGTTAGTATTGATCAAATCTTGGTTGAAAGACGTAGCTTGGATAAGGCAAATGGGCTCATCAGACAACCCAGTGGAAGAAGGTGCTGGGTGTGGCCAGGCCCCTTCCCGAGAGCAGGGCCAGCACTCTCTCTGTGGCTCCAGGAGGAAAAAGCAAGGAGCTGAGTCCAGCCAAGCACGCCGCGTTTATTCTTCCCAAAGTCATTAATCAAATGAAGTCACAGCTCCTGCCTAGATGAAGCAAGTTGTGGGGAAGGGGACAGTGATAGGAGTCTCACATCTTCACATCAGGGAAGCCTTCAGGAATAGGTAAAAACGTCCTCCCCCTAAGCATTTCAGTGGATGGAAACAACACAATTAAAAATAGTTGGCATTGATTGGGAAATTAACAGTATTAGCCATTATTTCAAGAACTTTTGCATCCATTATATGTCTATTATATAATCTAGTCTTTAAAAGAACCTCATAGGGTATACAGTTCTATTGTCCCCATTTTACAGATGAGGAACAGAAAGGGTAAGGAACTTGTCCAATGTCACACAGCTTGAAGGAGGTGGAGCTGGAACTTCATTATAGGCAGCCTGACCCCAAAGGCCCCTCTTAGCCTCCTATAAATAAAACACAGGTCTTGCCTCACCATGGTGGAGAGATAATACTGGTTCATAAATCGCTGTGATAACAGTTGGAAGGTGGTATGGATAAAGGTAAAAGGCTACTTGCAGAAGGAAGAGATGTCATCAGAGTAGTGGCCCAGGTGGTCTTTGTTATCCTAGGATAATTGGTTCTAAGAAAAGCCCTCTGAAATGGGGGGCATTTACTAGCACCTAGTGTGAAAACACTTTGCTTGGGACTTTGTGTGAGTAAGATCGTTTTATCTTTGATTTGACATGATTTAAATTATAATTACAAACTTTTACTAATTTTTAGAATGAGTGAAAACTGAATCCAGGGTTGATTAGAGATTTTTTTGCCTAATTGTCAGACAAAACTGTATAAGTTTTGCATAAGACAACCTTCTTCACTTTACTTTTGACTTTCATGGACTGATCAAAAGGGCTGTCTTTTTCCCAAAAATGCTTGAGGGCTTTATTAATTTTTTGAGGGCCTCTCCTAATTGTTTGGTGTTCAAGTCATTGTTTTCTAAAGTTCCTTCAGAGTTATCATCCTTTTTAATGTTCTCCTCTTCAATTGTTGTGTGTCAATGACTTAGCATGAGATCCAGCATCACTTTCATTGACTTCATGAAATCCCTTATCTTTTCCAAGATTCGGCATTGACTTTTGTGATCGATCTGCGTCAGTCATCTGTGCAACATACTGTGGACGCCTCCAACAGCCTCCCGTTGGGAAAGGCTGGGCAGGGTGTGTGCTACTGTTAGCCGGGGTCAAGTGGTGCTGACTTTATCAGGGGTCAGTTCCTGAGTCAATATTTACATAATAAGACAACTTCTATTTCCCACGCAGCCAGTACCTGTGAGACACAGATGTGCATACACAGATAACAACGGGAAGGCCTTAAAGAGGAGATGGTGTTTGTGCTGGGTCTTAAGGAGGAAAGAATTTGGACGTGCAGAGACCAGGGAGCAGGGCCTTCTAACGGGAGGATACCGCGTCAGCATCAGCAGAGTTGGTCAAGCATAACATGAGTGAATGCTGGGGAGTGGTGAAGAAAACGCTGAGACAGCTGGGTTTGGAGCCAGATCACGGAAGACTCAGAATAATGGACTTTATTTTGAAGACAATGGGGAGCCGTGGATGGCTGTGGATCCTCAGATCAGCATGGAGTTTGGCCATATTAGAAATTCAAACAAATTGCTGAAAAAAGCTAATATTAAGGATGATGGGGACCAAATTACAGCACACACCGGTATAACAAAACCTGGTTGTCAAAATTACCTCGTAGAGACTCTAGCTAATTGCTTGCTTATCCAAATGTTTGTTGGAAACAAAAGACTACCCCCTTTGGAGTTTCTTGTAATGGAATTTGAGTTCCATGTTGGAAATATTCTTTTTGAGAAAGCGACACTGGTCCATGTATTGCAGATAGAGGAGCTGTTTTTTAAACTAAGACTTAAATTGAATTTAGCCACTGCACATCCCAATGTGCTTTTCGAATCTGTTATTACAAAGCAAGAACATTTTACCTGGCTATGGGGAAGATGAACATGGTGCACGAGACTCGCTTTGAGATCTAACTGAAACCATTTGCATTCCAAATGTTAGTGCCTACTCGTCTGTCAGTCACAGTAATCATGTAGAGGTTCTGTGTTTGTTTCAGCCTGCATGTGCCTGTGTGCACACACATGATCTTGTGCCCACAGGTATGTTAATGAATCAAGCACAGCCAGCCTTCCCTAGGAGATAGCAAGGCTTTGCTCGGGGAAAATGAGAGCCCCTAGAACTCTCTGAGATCAACAGACACAATTGCTGAACTGCATGGGAAGCTTGCTCAGCTCTTAGTACCAAGGGAGTCACAGACGATGTTAGATTTCTCACTCAGTAACTGTGATGATTAAAGACCTACAAACTCCCTCTTACTTTTTTGGAAACAAACCCAAAGGTATGCCAGAAATAAGATAGGATTTGCAATACGCAATAGGCAACACTAACACCCTCCATGGTGACTTTTCAGGTAGGGAAGAGGGAATAAAAAAACAATAAATGCTAATTAGTTTACATTAATCAAAATTGTATTCAGTTTCTTTTTTTTTTATTTCCAAAGCTCTTAAGTGTGAGGAAGCAGGTTATTCAAATTTCACCCTTGTTTTTCAAAAATTAATAAGGGCCATACATTAGTGTAACATTCTGCCTGCTTCGTAGAATATATTAGTAAAGGTTTTAATTATTGAAATTATACAGTTATAAAAAGATGATCTAATGAAAGCAATCATATCATTTTCATTCCGGGCCTGCCTGCTCACAGACACCGTGAGCGGCGTAAATTACACAGAAGCGCAGTCGAATAATCACCACCATTGTCATTCTGCCACAGGAGCCCGCACTCGACCGACTGTAAGTTCTGAGTAAATACCTGTTTGTTGGACAAGAAAACCAGCTTTGTCTGAGAAGGAGGATTAGAGATGACAATGCAGTCCCCAAATCCCTTTTCTTTCCCAATACCCAGGGCCTGTCTTTCCTGGAGGGATGAGGGAAAATAAATTGGTATGCTCTTTTGTCGAAGAGGGTTTTGTGGTGGCTGAAATAACTGGAGCTGAGTCTGGCCGTGATGGCCTGGGAGTAAAAAGAGACATATTATTTCAGTCGCAGGTGACAGGACAAGTGGGTGTGTGCAGTTGTGCACAGGAGAGGGTCGTGCCTGCTGGGTTTACAGAGTTAGATTCCAAGTGTGGGCAGGTGGGGCTGGACCTGCCCCTCACGTCCTCCTTGGCTTTCCTGGCAAAGGAGGGGGCAGACCTGAGTGACACAGGAGCAGCACTGAGGTGGGCCTCTGAGGACCCCCTAAAGAACCACTCGGAGTTATTCATCATGTAGTGGTGGTGGTCAGTTGGCAGGGTCAGAGGTCTGACCTGCATCCTAAGACTGGGTGACCCAGGGGTACAAAGACCTGGGACCCTTGTCTAGCTGGGGAACTCTCTGAAGGGCTGTCCCACCTCCAGAGCTCCCTGGCGGGTGGGATGAGGCCTTTGCTGCTTCTTCATGGCAGCCCAACCCCTCCCCTGCTTCATCCCCCGTTGGGAGCACAGCCCAATGGACTTCCTGTTGCTGCTGCGTCTCCCACACACGTGTGCCAAGGGCCAAGAGACGGAATATGTGGTTTTCTTTTAAATCTTATGAGAAGTCTAAGAAAAAAAGAGTTAAAGATCAGGATTGGGAATCTGAAGCTTGAAGGTCCAGGCCCTGGTCTCTACCCCACATCTCAGGATTGTGGGATCTTAGGGCTCGGGAACTCTGTCATGGCTGTCCATACTTTCAATTTCTGGATGAACTTAAGAAGTATAAAGTCTTTGAAAATATTATCTCTGACTAGCTAAATTAGCTAAAGGGTTGAAAAAATAAGGAGGTATACAATCCAAACCAGTCATAGAACTTAATAATAAACTTAATAACGGAGGAGGATAGGTATTCCAAGACAAATGACAGGAAACCACAGGGTAAATGCAACTGGTTTCTATGGAGCTAAAGTTAAAACGATGGAAGTTCATCATTAAGAAAAAAACAATAAAGACTTATTTATGGGTTGATGCCAATCCGACTTTGATTGCCTCCACAGGGAAGCTGTGTAAGAGAGCAAATGATTTGAAAGCAGAGCTATGCATTGCCCCAGGACCTTGGGCAATTCACTTTCTCTCTCTGGACACCAGGTTCCCCCTCTGTGTAGTAAGAGGTTTAGGTTGCATCAGTTTCGCCAAACTGTGTTCCATGAAACGTTAGCGTCCCATAAGACGTTAACCAGTGTTACAGGCAAGAAAAGTTCTACGATTAAGTTTGGGAAAGCTATACACTATAGTACCCTTTTGAATATACACGGTGCACATAATATATTAAAGCACTACTTCCCAGCACTTTTGACATCATTGCACACATAGAAAAGGATGATATTCTATTTCTATGGCCCACTGGAGTAAACGGGAGGGGATTTACATTTACATATATTGCATTTAAAAAAAATAGTATACACTTATGATCGGAAAATAAAACACAAAGTCTTGCTTAAAAATAATTTTGTATAAGCTTAGGCTTGCTTTCAAGAACTTTACTTTTTAATGTCAGGTTTTATATTTGAAATGGCTACATATAAATCTTACCCAAGATTTTAATAGTCAGCACTGGAAATAAAGTTTATTTGTACACATACCTGGTAGCAAGTGGCACAATAGCAGAAAATTCTCCTCCATCATTAGTTGGAATTTAGATAATTTGATCTCTTTAAATTGTAATTTAAGGGTAAGGTGATGCTTTAAGTCCAGCAGCTCTTCCTTTTCTTTCATTGACAAATATAATATCTTATGATAACGGGGATGGATTTAGAATGCAATCCAACTTGATCATATTGAGTATTTCTGAAAACTGATGAAGCTTTTCCTTAAGCTTACGCAGATTTTTTTTATGGGTCTCTAATCATTTTTAGGATTCATATATTAGTTCTGAGTAATATTACTGGTAAATTATATTAACTTCAATTATCCAAAGTTAAATTTTTGTTTTGAATGCATAAACTTTGTCCGTATACATTTCTCTGTTTTCATGCAGTTCTTGTAAGTTTTAATTCATTTCAATCAGATGCTTGAAAAAAACCATTTTTAAACGTAATGAACCATTCTTTAGTCTATCTGCATGGTTCTTCCTTTTGTTTATAGATTGCTGACACAGTGTTTTCTCTGGCCAGCCAATGCACTTTGGTGTGAAACATCAGAAATGGGAATTATGATGCCATTTATTTAGATAAAGCTGAAAACTGATGGGACCGTGCAGCTTGGATTTCATTAGACTCACCATTTTTATAGTATCACTCAATTCAAAATTCAGATCTATAGGAAAACTTGTTCATATGAGGGCTTCCCTGTGCATGAAGCAATGTATCATTTGCATCTTGTGGTTTTCAGAATGAACTACTGCATTTTACACCTTCCTGTCACTGCAGCTGTATCATCAGTGCACAGATTTATTCAGGGTTCCAATAATATTTGTTTCAACGTTTCCATTTATCACTTTGAATATTTCATCACCTGTGGTTTGTTTGGTACTTCTTTGCAAAACAAATAAATTTCTTACACGCCTTTTTCTGGGATTCTAACCAATGTGATTACTGGGTACAATTACTAACATCTGTAGATTCATCAAGCTGCAGTGGAAACGTTTTGATTCAGTAACTTGCCTGTGTGCTATCCGAAATGCCACGATGCACTTACTATTTGCATGACTCAAAAGTGGCCCTTTTTCTATTTCCTTTGCTTCATTGGCCCCAAACACAGGGCTGAAAATTCAGGCAGCCAGGTGAAATGAGCCATTATGGAATTGATGAGACATTTTGGCTCTTAATTATTAATTGTATGACTTTATATGTAGCTTCTTGATCAGTTTGATCTGATAATGTTGTGACTAATCTTTTAAAGTTACTGGTTTCTTATTTCATACTTGGAGATACTTAGAATGTTAATTTTTTTTCTTGGTTGAGGTGGACGTTTTGAGATAACATTGCTGACACACTTGGCATCGTTGCTTTCTTTTTTTTAAATGGTGATAAAATATACATATAAATTTTTACCATCCTAACCATTTTTTAATTATACAGTTCTATAATGTTAGGCGTATCCATATTGCTGTGCAACCAATCTCCAGAACTTTTTCATCTTCCCAAACTAAAACTCTATACTGATTAAATGACAACTCCCCATTTTCTCCTAACCCCAGTCCCTGGCAACCACCATTCTGCTTCCCCTCTCTGTGATTTTGACTACTCTAGATACCTCATACAAAAGTGGAATCACACAGTATTTATTTATTTATTTTTTTGGCTGGCTTATTTCACTTAACATAAGTTCCTCAAGGTTCATCCTTGTTGTAGCATGTCAGAATCCCTTCCTTTTTGAGGCTGAATGATAATCCATTGTATACATGCACCACATTTTGCCCAGACGTTCATCAGCTCCTGGACACGTGGGGTGTCTTCCACCTTTGGCCATTGTGAACAACGCTGCTATGAACGTGGGTGTGCAAATATCTCTTCGAGTCCCTGCTTTCAGTTTTTTTGTTATATACCCAGAATTGGAATTGCTGGACCATATGGTAATTCCATTTTTGATTTTTTTTAGGAAACATCATACTGTTTTCCAGAGTGGCTATACCATTTTACATTCCACCAACAGTGTACAATGGTTCCAATTTTTCCACATCCTCACCAACACTTGTTATTTTTCCTTCCTTCCTTCCTTCCCTCCTTCCTTACTTCCTTCCTTCTTTTCTTTCTCTCTCTCCCTCTTTCTTTCCAATAGTAGCCATACTAACAGATGTGAAGTGATATCTCATTGTGGTATTGATTTGCATTTCCTTAATGACTAGTGATGTTAAATATTTTTTCATATGGTTTTTGGCCATTTGTATGTCTCCTCTGCAGAAATGTCTATTCAAGTCCTTTGCCCATTTTAAAATTGAGTTACTTAGGGGTTTTGTTGTTGCCGTTGTTAAGTTATAGGAGTTCTTTATATATTCTGGATATATGTATTGCAATATACAGGTATGTATTGCAAATATTTTCTCCCGTTCTGTACATTTCCTTTTCATTTTGTTGATTGTATCCTTTGATGCACAAAAGTTTTGAATTTTGATGTAATCTAACTTATCTATTTTTACTTTTGTTGCCTGTGTTTTTCACATCATTGCTTCATTTTGATAACTTGTCCATGTCAATAGGACAAGGTTGAGGAAGAAAGGAATTATCATGCAGTTTAATCCACATTTCAGGTAATGCACATTTTAGGGTCTAATTAGTGACTTTTACTTTTTTTTTTTGGCTGTGATTTTGCTGATAGATCTGATGGGTTTTGTCATGCTGGCATCGATCACATAAGCATACTGATTAGATAGCTCTGTATTAAAAGTTCCGAGAAATCCCAAAGGAAAGAAACAGACTTAATTTTGTTTAACCAGGTTAACCTAGAATTTTCTGAACTTACATAAAAGCATTTCTTATTTTACAGAACACCATACAGGTTAGTAAGGTTTCATGAAAGACAGTTAGATGAAATCCGAAGTTATAGATTTTCCAACATTTCCAAGTACATGTAGGATGGGTGATCCTGCTGACCTGGGCCTAGCTGAGTGCATTTCAGCTGAGGTCATTCACGCATCTCTGAGCAGTCGGCGATTGGGCTGGTGCTGGCCTTGGCCGGGCTGGTCCAGGCTCTGCTGCACATGGCCTGTTGTACAGCAGTCCAGCCCAGCCTGATTTTGAGGGTAGAAGCAGGGTCAGAGGCAGAGTAAAAGCACACAAAGCCCCCGGAGGCCCGGCTTGGGCCTGGTACACTGTCCCTTCCACCACATTCTATCTGTCACAGTAAGTCACGCGTGCAGCCCAGATCCAAAGGGGAGGGAGCACACTTCATCTCTCCATGGGAGGAGGAGCCACAAAGTCATACTGCACTGGAGGGAGTGGAGAATCAGAGCTATTTTTGTAGTCACTCTTCCACAGTGGTGCTCAGGTTAGCTTTTTAGTGGGAAACCAGCTGCCCAACTTCAAAGCAGGGAGTCTACCTTGATTTCCATAATCTTGACAAGAAACACGACCTCCGCACTCCACAGGTGCACAGAGCCTGGTCTCCTCATGTGCAGCGTGATTAGGGCAGATCACTGAGTGTGTGCACCCTTCCTCCCACACCCAACTCACAATTCTTTCTCTCACTATTTACGCTGTTGAAAAAAGATTAAAATGAACATCAAGAATAGCCCAGGAAGGGAAAAGAAAGCATCAAAAGCTGGCGTGTAACATGAGAACTACGTGCTGCAGGAGGCGAGGGCTGTCTCGAGCCTCCCCTAATGTTTTCAGGGCCCAAAGCAAAAGTGCATGTGGAGGCCATGCACCAAATGTCTAAAGACGTAAAAGTTGTGAATCAAGCAAAAGTACTGTGAAGTGAAGTATGCTGTAGCCTCCTACTTGAAAAATAGACCTTCCAACAGCCTGTAGGCCAGCCTTCAGTTTAAAACTCGTGACCTCCTTTGAGTTTCATGCAGGGAACATGGGAAGAGCTGGCCCTTGCCCCTGCCTTTCTCTTTTAACTCCTGACTCCAACACACACGCAGCGGGCCTGTATGCTGGAGTATCCACATGTGTGCACATAGATGAGGATACACTTGTGGACACGTGCAAACTCCGTCTGCATCCTCTGCACACAGCTGTCCACGCTTCATGTGACTCAGATCTGGAGAACAGCCCATGGACATCCTAGAAGGGGGCTGAGGTCACCTGGGCAAGCCATTCTAGGGCTCCAGGCATGGAGAGTGTGGGCAGGGTTGGGCGATGGGGGCTCAGGCTTTGGGTGGGCTCCTTGTGCTGTGGAGTGGGTGTGAATGGGGGAGGGCCGGAGGGGAACCTCTAGTCACAGGGTCAGAGACAGTGGTCCCTCTTGCCTGGGTCTAAGGGTGGTTTTGTGTAAATAAGCTGGTTTGCTTGGTGATAACGGAGGATTTAGAGTTGAATTTAAGAAAATAAATCCTGGATCCTTTTAAAATCACTTCTTCTCTGGATGACTATTTTCTCTAAGTCTCGTCTAGTCACTAGTTATGACAGCAGAAAGGATTGGGGAAGGAAGGTGAGCAAAATGGAGCCAGGAAAGATCCCCTGAGGAAGAGGACCCCAGAGACGGCAGCTGCAGCAGGCCAGCCTCTGCCGAGCACAGCCCTGGGATCCTGCCACAACTGCTCATCCCCTGGAGCTGTGGTCCCCGACCCTCAGGCTGCAGACTGTGGCCTCTTAGGAACCGGGCTGCACAGCAGGAGGCAAGCGGCAGGTGAGAAAGGGAAGCTTCATCTGTATTTACAGCCGCTCCCCATTGCTCACATCACCGCCTGAGCTCTGCCTCCTGTCAGATCAGCATTAGATTCTCATGGGAGCAGGAACGCCACTGTGAACCGCACAGGCGAGGGATCTAGGTTGCGACTCCTTATAAGAATCTAACGCCTGATGGTCCGAGGTGCAGCTGAGGCGCTGGGGACTGGCTGCAAATACAGATGATCATTAGCAGAGAGGTTTGACTGCACAGTGAATGTAATGAGCTTGAATCATCCTGAAACCATCCCCCGCCATCTGTGGAAAATTGTCTTCCATGAAACCAGTTCCTGGTGCCAAAAAGGCTGGGGACCGCTGCCCTAGAGCATCCCGGTGTGGTCCCACACACCCGCACACGGAAAATGAACCAGCCCCACCAGACGGATGTGCCACCATGGAACTGCGTGCCTCACGCCTGAAGACTGTCACATGAATGCTCACTGCAACTTGATTTATAAAATAGCCAGAAGCTGAAAACAACCCAAACGTCCACCCACAGGTGAATGGATGAACAGCTGTGGTCGGTGGACGTGCAGACCATGCACTGCTACTCAACAAGGAAAAGAAAGAAGCCACTGATGCACACAGCATCGTAAGTAGATCTCAGTTCTGCCCAGTGGAGAGACCAGACCCCAAGAAGAGCACACACGGGAGGGTTCCAGTGATTGAGAAGTCAAGAAGAAGCAAACTAATCCGCAGTGACAGAAAGCAGATCAGTGGTTGCCTGAGGAGAGAGGTGGGGTGGAAGGAAGGAAGGAGGGGAGGAGACTTTTGGAGTGATGGATATATTCATTGTCTTGATTATGGGGATAGTGTCACAGTTGTATACACATGTCAAAGATTATCAAATTATATACTTCAAATGTGCACACTTTATTGTATGTCAGTCATACCTCAATGAAGCCGTTAAAAAACAAAACAAAATGCAAGGAACCATGCACCCCACGTAACTCCCCTCAGAGTTGATCCCGCCTCTGCAGCAGGAAGAAGTAGACTGTGCTACCCCTGATCTCAACTGTGTTTTCCTGAACAAGACGCTCTGCGTAGCTCGGGCTCCACACGGCGACGTTTCCTCTCTCCCGCACTGGAGGCGCTGCTGGGCCCGTGCTGCACACCTCCGCGTCACACGCAGCTCAGGTCCCCCTGTGACCTCCCTCCCCCGCAGCCCAGCCCCACCACGGCCCTGTCTGAGAGGAGGTGAAACGTCTGCCCTGGCGTGGACGGGCGCGTGGACGGGCGTCCCCACGCCTGCACCCCGCGGACCCCGCCCGTGGGGTCGTCTCCCCCCTCCGGCGTCCAGGCTCCATCGAAGCTGAAGACGCGGCCTTTGCTCTCCAGCGCTGCGTACTCTGGGCCTCTGGGCCGAGAGAAATGCCTGGGGCTGCAGGACGTCCTCGGGTCCTCATTCCTGGGCATTTTCACCATAAATCTCTCTGGGACTTTCTTCTCTAGATGAAATCCTATTTCCCAGCAGGCAGCGTGAGGATTAACTGGGTAATGTTCAAAAGTATCTTGGGGGATGTCGGGGGCTAAATAGGACATGACTGCCAGAGAGGGACGAGCCGGCGAAACCACAGAGGAGGAGACAGTGTGACGAGAGAACTTCCCTCTTAGAGCTCACTGTCATCTTGTCTATTATCTGCTTGTGCTGGCGGGAGGGAAAGCGATTTTCCACAACAGCTGCCCTTAAAAGCCTCACCTGTACTTTTTTATTACAGAAAAAAAGATCATTACAGAGCCCTTTACAACTGCCGACCCAGCATCCATTTCCTTGTTTTTTCTCCCCAATAGAATCCTGATTTCCACTTAGCTACCCACTCCCCGTCCCATGTGTTATGGTTGAATTGTGGCCCTAACCCAGGGCCTCAGCATGTGACTTTATTTAAAAACAAGGTCGTTACAGATGTAATTAATTCAGTTATGATGAGGCCACACTGGAGCAGCGTGGGCCCTGATTGGCATAACTGGTGTGCTCGTGAAAGGGGAATCCGGACACGGAGACAGACGTGCATGAGGGAAGACGACATGAGGAGACACTGGGAAGGGACGGCCATTTACAAGCCCAAGGGAGAGGCCTGGGGCCAGTCCTTCCCTCACAGCCCTCAGAAGGAACAAACCCTGCCAACATCCTGATTTTGGACTTCTAGCATACAGAACTATGAGGTGACAATTCTGATGTTTAAGCCACCCAGGTTGCAGTCTTTGTTACAGCAGTCCTAGCAAACTAACAGGCCATGCACTTCTTAGGGAAAGGCTGACCCACCCCTGTTTCCAAAGACGATTCTTATCTGGCTTCCACCAAGCAGCATAGTCCATCTCCCCTGCCATCTCTCAGTGCAAGCATTCTAGACAGTGTGGTATATAAACGAGATGCCTCGAGCTGCTGCAGCCACTTGCCCACCATGAGGAAGCTAGTCTTGGGAAGGGGGATGAAAGAAACTGGATCCATGTTGATACTCTTGAGTTCCAGGTCCTTCAATCAATTCTGAGGCCTGCCCTGGCTCAAGAATTTCCAGCTTGTGAACCAATATCTCACCTTTATTGTTCAAGGCAGTTCAATTTGGGTTTTCTGTTTTTCGCTCCTTAAATCACTTTGCCTTAGTGTGATAAATGTGGTGCTTTTAGGGGTAGTTTTCCCGTAAAAAACATGAAAGGGGAACATGATTCTCTCCCCTTCCATCTCTGCCCCAGCCTCCCTGCTTTGCTGGGTTCTCTCCACTGCACTGAGGTGGGGAACAGACTGGATTTCCCCAGCACATATGGGGTGTTTAGCATGGCAAGATGTCTACCAAGCACTGGGGGAGACACAGAGCCAAACGAGACCCCACCCAAAGGAGCTTAGAGTTCAGTAAGATAGACAATAATTACACAAATGATTGATACAAAGTAGAACATAATAAATAAAAGAAATACTATAAGATAAGCACATGGGAAATTGTGTAGGATCATGAAGCAGGGTGGAAAACTAAGGATAGAAAGAAAGCAGAATCCTCGCTTACCATTGGGGATAAGGTTTGAATTGAGTGAAGTCCAACAGGTATTGCATCTCTTTAACGTGTTTGGGAGTGTGTTGAATATTAAAAGGATATTTTAATATTAAATTAATAATATTAAATTAATAAATTTAATGTTACCTCTACAACATCCATTTTTCCTTTCCCCTTCCCTATTGTGCCAAATTTTTGTATGGGGATCCATGTGGTTTTAGCTCAACTAACATGCTAGCGCTAGAGGTAGCACACTTGTCTAGGCAAAGTTAGTCAGCACAACTTGCTCCTCACCCTGCCCCCCAACACATACAGAGTGGCCACTCAGGTGTGGCCGTGGGACCGTTTTTGTGCAGTGCCAGGACGAAGGTGTTCTCTTTTCCTCTGAGCCCGTGGGCTGGCCTTGTGAACCTGGAACCACGGCAGCCATTTTTGCTACAATGAGTAAAGATAACCTAGGACAAAGGCAACAAAGGGAGGAGGCTAGAGGCAAGAAAACTGGAGAGAGAGAATTTCGGGCTTTAATATTGATAACTCTATGCTACTGCTAGACTTTTTAGTTACATGAGTCAGTACGTTTTTTATTATTTAAGTCAATTTGAGTGGGATTATTGGTTACTTGCACCTGCAAATATCTTAACTGATGCAGAATTCGGGACTATAATCTTTTAGGCAAAAGCTCTAGAGCCAAGCAGGATTTTATTAAATAATTCAGAATTTTTCAGATTTAGAAAGATGTCTTAGTCCGTTCCTGCTGCTAGAATGGAATACCACGGACGGGGTAATTTATAAAGAATAGGAATTTGTTTCTCACAGTTCCGGAGGCTGGGAAGTCTGAGAGGAAGACGCAGAGGTCTGGCGTCTGGTGAGGGCCTGGTCTCTGCTTCCATGACGGTCCTTGTTGCCGCATCGTGACATGGTGGAAGCCAGAGGGCGAAGGGTCTAGGTGGTTCCCCGAAACCCTAAAGGCCCCACCTCTTCATACTATCACAGTGGCGACTAAGTTCCAACACATGAATTGGGGACATTCAGACCACAGCCTGGGGTAATTCAGTTCCTGCGCTATACAGCATGTGACTCTGCAAGTGAAGGCGGGGCAGCACGTGCAATCGACACATTAATATTTTTGCAGTGAAATGTCTGAATATACTTAGTAGGAGACTGTAAATAATCTTACATCAGTTCAGGTCAAGTTATACTGCCAAGGGAGTTTGTCTAAAACTTTAGGGAAAAAAATACTTTCATTCTCAGAGCTTTTTGAATCCCAGAGGTACAGAAAAAAGGCTGTGGCTCACTCTGTCCTTAAGTTCCTTCTAGTCCAGCTGGAAGACAGTGTTTTAGTAATGGAAGAGTCTAGATTAAGGCAATACGTAACCAGTGCTAGGTTTTGTGCTGCAATCACTGGGTTGCGAATGCACTTCACGCCCTTTGGATGGGTTTTATGCACAGAATTAACAAACTGGCCAGTAAATATGTATAGAGCATCTGAGATGTTCATTGCATGGGCCTAAGCCTAGAGAAAAAACAAAGAGTGTGTAAGGATTAACCAGTTAGTGCTTAAAAGGATCCTGGCAGATACGAAAAGCTGATAGCAATGAACATGGTGGAATGAATGTACAGCGAACCTACAAAGCCTGAGCTGTTCTCTCCCTACCAGCGGCTCCTTCAGAAAGAAAGTCAGGGCAGGGGCGGGGCAGTAGGGAAGGGTGCAGAGAGAGGACAGATGGGGCTGAAACCTTGGAGAAAGGAATCCCCAGGGTGTGCGACACAGCAGGGTGGGCAGGGCACGGAGGCCCTCGCATGCCATGGCTGTCACTGCCGTGGCCTTCTCCTCTATGCCTCTCTGGCTGGCCAGACTTCCTTCCCTTCCTGACTAGCCGCCCTGGTCCTCTCTTATTAAAGATTGCCCTGGGTACAGGCTGTTGCCTAAATTTGGAAAGGTTTGGAAGTCACACATGAGAGGAAAAAATTCCTGCCATAAAAAAAAGCTCTGGCTTTTTATGAAAATTATCATACTTAGCAAACATGAGAACCCGGTTCTGTTCTTTATAGAGGTTGCAGCAATTATTATTACTATTATTACTACAATAAACTCAATGGAGCACTGAATATGTGTATAATATAATAAAAAATATGTATTTGTTCTTTGTCTCTGGTTCCTGGCATAGAGCTCCTAAATCCCTTGGAATTTCCTGCACGATAGCAGTGCCTTTTGTTCTAGTGAGACCACCATTGTTGGGTCTGTAGATAGTTCCAGACTGGGGCTAGTCACTAGAAAGACCGAGCCACAGTTCGAGGGTTGCAACTTTGAGCCACACTCCCCTGACCTCCTGGGAGGAGAGAGGGGCTGGAGATTGGGTTAATCACCAGTGGCCGAGGATTCCACCAATCATGCCTATGTGCTGAAAGCCCCATTCAAATCCCTGCATGATGGGGTTCAGAGAGCATCCAAGCTGGTGCACAGGTGGAGGTGCCGGGAGGGTGGAGCTCCACACACCCCCTCTCATCCCCTGCCCCATGCATCTCTTCTTCCATTTGGCCACTCCTGAGTTACATCCTTTAAAATAAACCAGCAGATGTAAGTAAGGTGTTTCCCTGAGTTTTAAGAGCTATTCTAGCCAATTAGTGCACCTGATTTATAGCCAGTTGATCAGAAGTATGGGGCGCCCAGGACTTGTGTCTGCTGTCTGAGGTCGAGGGGCCGTCTTGTGGGACTGACCCACAACCTGTGAGGTCTGCGCTAACTCCAGGTAGTTAGTGGCAGCATTGAACGGAAATGCAGGACACCCAGGTAGTGTCTGGAGAGTTGGAGAGCTAGTTGGTGTGAGGGAAACACTTGTGCACTTGATGTCG
Source organism: Propithecus coquereli (assembly GCF_000956105.1). Lineage (NCBI taxonomy): Eukaryota > Metazoa > Chordata > Mammalia > Primates > Indriidae > Propithecus > Propithecus coquereli. The sequence continues at coordinate 1,443,695 of NW_012145523.1, forward strand.
TAGAAACAGCTCATCATGTGGGACACAGCTCAAGACCTGGAGCCAGACTCATCCCTGTTTGGACCGCGCGTCTTGTGCCACACAGGTTAGATAAGATTTTCCCTCTTGGCAAAAGTCCCCACTTGGTGTGTGCTTATCTTTCTCGCTGCTCCTGGCTGTTCTTGTGCAGGAGCAGACGCCAACCTAGATCAAATATGAAAGTATCTAGAGTTGGCAGCCTGAAGCAGCCACCACACAAACCAGGATCTCCGCCCCATTCATTGTTTTAAACAGGAAAATGAATCTTCTGGTCCTGCAAATTACACCTGGGCATGTAGAGATAATGGCGAATTATATGCTTTCAGAGAAAGCAATTTTTTAAGGAGGACACGCATATTTCACAGTATTTAAGTCCAGATTTGAATGTCAAAGGGAGTGTGTGTGTGTCATTTTACTGTAAATGATACGACAGATTCTTATTCATTACAGCTGTCTGGGAGACACAGCGCACGCACTAGGAAGCCTTGTGGGGAGAGGGGAAGTTGTCCAGCCTGGGCGGGGCTAGAGGGCACCGCACCTTGGCTTTCCAGGTCCAAGTAATGAGCTGTCACTGAGATGATCCCCAAGTTCTCAGGGTGTGTATACCGTGCCCACACTTGTTGTTTGCTCTAAGAATCATAGAGTGCCATTTGTAGATTAAATTTATACATATAACAATATGCTAGAGTGTTTGGAAAGAATGCCATGTTTGGAAAAACAGTGCCTAGTTAACCTGCAAAGATATGCCAAGGCAGCCCATCGCACAGAAAAAGAGCCCTTCCCAGGGATGGGCAGTAGCCCGTAAGTTTTACACAGAGTCAGGGCCACACGCTATAGCACTGAATTTTTTTCTTATTGTTTCACGTAATATTAATCATTCCAAGCAAGTTGATATTCCTGTGAGGGGCCAGGAACATGTCATGCTGTACTTTCTCCTCCAAAAACCCTAGTTCTGAGCACATAGTTGGTTCTGGATAACTTTTGGATTGATGAATTAATAAATGAAGGGCAAGTGTCTCTCTATTTCTATGTGAAGGATCGTTAAGTGCAGACCTAATGCCTAGCTGTTTTCTGAGAATCTGGCACTCTTTTATATTACTCGGTCCCCACTCAAAGGGTGGCCCCATGTAAAGTGAGAAAATAGATTCTGAAGGGGATCAAGAGGCCTTGGAATTGCTCCAACAGAGGCTGCTAATCAGCCCGTGGCACAGAGTTGGAGAAGGATATTTTGGGCTGCAGAGAGCAAGCTTGTGCAAAGCACGGTGGCAGCTCTGGCAAGTTCAGGCCTATTTGGATGAGTCAAGGGCAGACGATGATGGACCATTTGCAGGATGGTCTGTCCACCCACCAGCCACCAGAATGCACCCGAGGCCCCAGCACCACCAGGGACCCTCTCCCAGCCTGCTTCTGCTGAAGGGATGGTGTCCTCTGGAGAAAGGTCAAGTCCACCCCTCTCTCTGGGATCCATAGTCTCTGGGACAGTGGTGTTTGCATCTGTTCTCCTCCCTTCCTCCCATCAAAGGCCCAGAGTAAAGCAAGTCTCCCAGGGGCTGTTTGCAGTGCTTGCTGCTGTGGGGTGTGGGGCTCTATAAGGATCCCTTGCCCCATTGGCCCACCATCCAATCATGAAGTAATATAAGGTGGTCTAGCTGTTGGGGGCACTCGAGGATATGGAGAGGCATTGAAAACTCACTTTAACCACCTCCCAGGACTGCTGAGAGCCTGCTCTCCTCCCGCAGAAATCATGTCCATCCCAGAAGCTTGCATAAAACATTTCACCCTAGGACCAAGCAAATGCATTTTATTAGGTGATCTCTAATATCTCTTCCAGCTCCAGGAAGCTATGGCTTTAAATTTAGGGCTTAACTAGCAGATGATGCAGGCCCTTTGCTTATTTTTCTCTGCTGCCTGCATTCGCTATTTCATCTTGTTCCTTATCTCTTCTGCCTTATGGGGCTAAAAGTAAAGAGAAACTCAAATCCATCATTTTCACAGTTTGTTGGCAGCTCAAATTCACCAGTTTTGCAGTTTGTTTGCAGCTGTTAGAAAAAGGTTCGTTGGGGAAGTTTGATGGGACCTGCTATGGTTCAAATGTGTCCCCCGAAGTTCATGTGTTGGAAACTTAATTTCAGTGCAATAGTGATGGGAGGTGGGGCTTAGTAAGAGGTGACTAGGTCACCAGGGCTCTACCTGCATGAGTGGATTAGTGTTGTTATTGGGGAGTGGGTTGGTTATGAAGAGATGGCTGGTTACAAAAGTGAGTTTGGTGCCCTCTTGCTCCCTTGTTCTCATGCCCTCTTGCCCTTCCGCTATCTGCCATGGGATGGCGCAGCAGGAAGTTCCTCACAAGATGTGGTGCCATGCTCTTGGACTTCCCAGCCTCCAGAATTGTGAGTCGAATAAACTTCTGTTGTTTGTAAAGTACCCAGTCTCGGGTATCCTGTTATAGTAACACTAAATGGACTAAGACAGAACTACAGCCTGATAGGAGAGACAGCAATGTGATGGGTAAATACAGGTAAAGTTCCTTGGAAGTGGACAGAAAGTGAGCAGTTGCTCAGGGAAGTGAAAGAAGATTCTGAAGACTAAAGTGCTGGCATTGGAACTGGGTCTTAAGGAAAGCTCGAGAGTTGACCGAGCCTTTATCTTTGCTGTTCCACCTGCAAAGAAACCACTCCCTCAGCAATTCCCGTGGCTAGTTCTTGTCATCCTTGAAGTCTCGTTTCAGATGTCACCTCCTCAAACCCAGGTGTCCATCAATGAATGACTGGATTTAAAAAAATGTGGCACATACGTACAAAGAAATATGATTCAACCTTAAAAAGGAAGGGAATTCTGACATGTTCTACAACATGATCATGAACCTTGAGGACATTATGCTAAGTGAAAGAAGCCAGTCATGAAAAGAGAAATGCTGTATGATTCAACTTATATGAGATATCTAAAGAAGCCAAATTCATGGAGAAAAAATGGAACAGTGGTTGCAGGGGTTGGGAGGAGGAGGAAATTGGGAGTTATTGTTTGAGGGGTATGGAGTTTCAGTTTGGGATGATGAAAAAGTTCTGGAAATGGATGGTGGTGATGGTTGCTCCATAATGAAAATGTACTTAATATCATTGATTTGTACACTTTAAAAATGGTTAAAGTGATAAATTTTTATGTATATTTTTACCACAACGAAATATTTTAAGATTAGATGCAAATTACAGGAGAAAAATACAAGTTACCTCCTTAGAGGGGCCTTTCCTGGCCACCCGAGCTAAACAAGTCTCCTCACCCCATTCCTTGGTTACTTTCTGTTTCAATTGTCCTGTTTATTTCCTTCCTATCACTCACCCCAACCCTGCGCTTGTTTCCTCATAAGCTTCATGAAGCCGGTGACCTTCTCTGTTTTGTTTGTTACTGTGTCTTCCTTACATTGCACTGTGCTTGGCAGATAGTAGGAACTCAAGAAGTGTTCGTTGAAGGAAAGACTGAAAATTCTATAAAATGCAAAGTGCAATGGATATGTCAAAATTCTTATTCATTTCACGTGGCCTTTCTCCATTTGGAAGGATTCCGCATAGTGAGAACAGTGCAAGACCAAGGAAACCCAAGTGCAGATCACCTTGCAGCAACAACGTGGCTTGGAGCACCTTTTTTTTTTTTTTTTTTTGAGACAGAATCTCGCTGTGTTGCCCGGGCTAGAGTGAGTGCCGTGGCGTCAGCCTAGCTCACAGCAACCTCAAACTCCTGGGCTCAAGCGATCCTCCTGCCTCAGCCTCCTGAGTAGGTGGGACTACAGGCATGCGCCACCATGCCCGGCTAATTTTTTCTATATATATATTTTTAGTTGTCCAGCTAATTTCTTTCTATTTTTTAGTAGAGATGGGGTCTCACTCTTGCTCAGGCTGGTCTCGAACTCCTGACCTTGAGCGATTCACCCACCTCGGCCTCCCAGATAGCTAGGATTACAGGCATGAGCCACCGTGCCCGGCCATGGAGCACCTTTTGAGAGTGACTAATACGGGGCTGGAGCTAAGCCAAGAAGTGGATTGATGAAGCTTCAGCTGGGCATGTCTCCTTGAGGCTGCTTTTGGCTGCAAAAACAGAACCTCTAACTCAGAGAGGTTTGGACAAGAAACCCCATGTCTTCTCTCACATAAAAAATGCTCGAGGTAGGGGGCATCAGGGGTCGGTTAATGCAGCGGCTCAGTACATCACCAAGGCCTCAGTTTCCCTCCATGCTTCTCCTAGTCCCTCACCAGCAGGCAGGCTTTGTTCTTAGGCAAGATGGCTGCCGAGCTCCAGGTGTCACGTCCAGACGCAATGGCACAAGCACTTCTGTGGAAGAGGAGACACTGTTCTTCCTTGTGTCTCTTCTGGGTGAGTGAAGGAATCTTTCACAGCAACCCCACAGATTTCCTATGATGTTTGGCCGGAGACCCAAGCCAGTTCATGCCAAACCAGGCACAGGCAGGGGATGGGACCACCATGACTGGCTTAGACTCACGCAGACCCTTGCGATTGAGGATGTGCCCAGCCTTCCCCAAAGGACATGGCAATTTATTCATGTAAATTCATTTTATTTACATGCATAACATTTGGCATTTTAGGAAGAAGGGAATGCCTACTGGGAAGGCAGCCAGTGGCATCTACCCCAGGGTGAAATGAGGGCTTTGGATCTATGCCCCAATGTCCACCCTGCCGTGGAGCTGGAAGCACTGATCACTCAAGGTGGGACCGACTGTGGGACAATATGGCAGCCCCTGACCCCTGCTTCTTTCCCACCACCCACCCTAGTTTAGTTAACCTGGGGTCAGACTGGCCACAAGGAGTGGAATGAAGTGATGCACACATAGGAACTTGTTTCCAAGCCGTGAAAAGACACGGTGGACCCTTAACTACATATTCCTAAGTGGAGGAAGCCAGTCTGAAAAGGCTGCATCCTGTATGTTTCCAACCATGTGACATTCTGGAAAGGGCAAAACTACGGAGAGAGTAAAAATATCAGTAGTTGAGGGGATGGAGGGGTAAGTAGGCAGAGCACGGGAGGTTTTTAGGGTGGTGACACTACTCTGTATGATACTATAATGGTAGATGCATGGCATATACATTTGTCCAAACCCATAGAAAGTACAACAGCAAGAGTGAACCCCAATGTAAACTGCGGACTCAGGTGGCAATGATGTGTCAGTATAAGCTCATCAACTGCAATAAATGTGCCACTTTTGGGGGGGTGTCCATAGTGTGGGAGACTGTGTGTGTGGAGGGGCAGAGAGTATGTAAGAACTCTGTGCTTTCTGCTCAGTTTTGCTGTGAACCTAAAACTGCTCTAAAAACTAAAGTCTATTTTTTGAAAAGTTAATTTCATATACTGGTATGTGCTAAGGAGAAAATGAAATGGAACAGTAGGCAGAGAGTGAGGGGGCTGAGACGCTACTTTAGCCAGGTGATCAGGGACGCTCTCTGAGAAGGTGAGATTGCTGATTTATGAGCAGGAAGAAGCCACGCGACTCTCCAGGGCTCCTAGGTGACTACTAGCTCCCTGAGGCAGGCAGGAGATCACCACAGGTCAGTGACGACAGGTCCATCTGTGGCCTTGGAGGTGGGAGGCAGGGGACGGAGGGGTTGAGAGGATGCAGAAAGTCTGCAGGTCTTGCAGGCCGTGGTGATTGGGGGCCATCCTAGGGGTGGGAACCTGCGGACTTGGGGTCACATGTGGCCTCCTGGACCCTCACTGGGATTCGAGGCCATCCCAGCCCCTCAGGAGACACCCACACTGGACAGGACCAACGTTGCTCCTCTCTACTGGTCTGTGCTCTCAGAGAGGGAAGGCGAAGAGAAGTTTAATTAGATTTCTCCGAGTTTCCCAATGCCAGCAGGAGAGCCCTCAGGGTGTCTGATGTGTCAGTAGCTTCAGGATACTTCTGAATTATTTTTAGGGCCATAAGAAATCAGCTCCTAAGTCTCAGCCACCACTGAGTAGGCTCAGAGAAATCCACAGACATGGAGCACATGGTCTTGACCTTCTAATTTCTTCCTCTCAGAAGCCAAGAAGAACATCCAATGGGGGCCCGGGCAGGAGTGTGCAGGGCATGTGTTCTTTTAGAAATGCAGCCACTACCCACCCCCAACTCCATTCCCCCTCCCCACCCCCACCCACCAATTTTTCCCAAGCTATTTTGAAATAGTCACAAAAAAGGCTTAGACAATTTATGTAACTAAAACGTTTGTACTCCCATAATATTCTGAAATAATTAAAAGTGCTGTTCTAAGGCTTGGTTCAAATGCAAGTCACATGATACTTCTGTGCATACATATGTCCAGGAAGCCAGGTGTGTTTCATGTCCAAGAAGACCGGACTTGGCCATTGCTTGGGAAATAGCAGCCGTTTCCCCATTGACCCTGGTTTGGCAACATATAAATATGTCTTCAGACACCTCAAAGAATAGCCCAGATTTTTTTTTAAATTTAATTTTGACATAATTTCAAATTTACAGGGAAGTTACAAGAATAGTACAAAAAAGTTCACTCAAATGCCCCAAATGTGACCATTTTAGTATGATTTGCTAAAGGTATACTTTCACTCTCACCATATATATTGACAGTGGGCAAGACCAGTGTGGTGCTATTTTCCAATCTATAGACCTCATTCGGATTTCACCAATTTTCCCAATAATGTCCTTTATAGCAAAAGAGAACCCAGGACTGTATGTTCAGTTGTTGCATCTCCTTAGTCTCCTTTAACGTGGAGCTGTTATTGAGTCTCTCTTCGTGTCCCTGATGGTGACTTTTTCACAGTGCAGGTGAGTTACTGTGTAGAATGCCCCTTAATTCGGGTCTGCTGCTCTCTGGCGACCGCGGTCAGGTTGTGTCCTTTTGGCAGGGTGGCCACGCAAGTGGCGCCTGTCCTTCCCCGCGCAGCCTGTCAGGAGGCACTGCCGCCCCTTCCTCCCGTTTCGAGTGATGTTAACTTTCTTCCTTTGGTTAAGGTAGTGTCTGCCAAGTTTCTCCATGGTAATATTACTTTGTAAAATACTGTTACTTTACCTTGTAATTACTAAACATCTTGTGGGGAGAGACTTTGAGATTATACATATATTCCTCCAAATTTCGCCCACTAGTTTTAGCATCCATTGATGGTTCTAGCCTGAATCTATTATTAAGATGACGGTCGCCAAATGCTGGTTTTCTCAATCTGTTACTCCTACATTTATTTGTTGACTTTCTAGTGTAAGGAAGAGCTCTCTCGCTTATTTGTTTATTTATTTACTGACTTATTTTCTCGGATTTTTAAAACAAAACTGTTGGCATAAAATTAGTCATGCTGACTAACAAACTGAAGCATTCCTGCGGTGGCGTCCTTCCTCGAGCCCTCGGTGAGAGCAGACTTGTCTGGGCTGGGCTGGTGAGCGGCGGCTGGCGAGAGGAAGCAGTTCGCAAGCTGTGACTTGCACGGGGGCTCCGCATGCGGCCGAGGGGAATCGTGCTGGCTTCCGGGAAGGAGCAGGGTAGGGAGGGCGGCAGGCGAAGAAGAAACTGGCAGGAAAGAGTAGGAGTCTAAGAATATGAGCCGCAGAGGTGTGCATCCCTGTGACAAGGCAGGACTCTCATTCCATGAGGGACGGGGACACTCCTTCTGTGTGTTCTGGGGACACAGCACCCTGTACCGTAGATCCTCTGAACCAGGCCGCAGTGGCAGTGTAGAGGACAGAGACGCTGAGGGCTTGCTGGGGTAGTGTCGGCCGCTCTTACGTGGGCTTGCAGGAGGACAGGACAGGAGGGAGGCAGAATACGGCCTGCACGTCAGCAGAAGCACCCTGCTACCGAGTCCGGGGACGCACGGGCCTCCCCTGCCTGCTTCCGGAGGCGGCTCTGCGGAAGTCTAAGATCTTGTGTGAGCAGGTCGAGACTCGGGCCAATTACAACTGAGGGGTGCTTCATGCTAGAGTTTGGGGACGCCACGGGACATGAGTTCCAATTCATGTAGCATTTTGACCTGGCAAACAGGCCCTGAAAAATTAAACTAATCAAAACAAAGGTGGGGTTGGTTTGATTCAGAGCGCGGTGCCAAATTGCACATGCCAGTTATCGAGTAGAGTGGGAGCCATCAGGTGGTCTCCCGTGCTTGTCAACACAACGTGGCTGTCCCCTGCTCATTCATCCGTCCTTCCTTAGGTTTCGAATGGCAGAGTAACCGTCCTCCTTCTCTAGCACTATGTACACCCCAGAGGGATGAACTCTAAAGTAGGCACTTGCCCAGAGAGACAAATGTACGAAAGGCTTGCAGCAAAGAAGACACCGCAGGAAGGAGAACCGGAGGATAAGTGGCCGCAGAAGAAAAGCAGCGCGCCGAATCGACCAATTAGCTCCCCAGGGCATATTCAATCTCATCTTTTGTTTAATTGAAGACCAGAACATTATCATCTCTGGCATGTGAGGAAGTTGTCCTACAGAGAATTTACAGTGGTATTAATTCATTGTTGACTCAAGGATAACTTGAGCTTCCCTAATTACAGTTCAGTTGTATTTGGGTATCACATCAAATCGAGCCCTGTAAATCTGTCTTTAAGAATGAAGAAATACGATGTCAGGGAGCCTTAATCTGAAATGCTGGGTGCATTTTCCACTGTGTACGCTTTAGGAGTTTTCATTTGGAAGTTGCTGGTGGAACCATGTTTTCTTCAATACAGTCTTTACGTCTAGCTTTCGAAAACATTCCAAGATTGACAAAGCAGGATAGCCACGCTCTCTCAAATGTCACTTCCTAAGTGATCTTGCTGAAGCTTTGAGACAAGCCATAGCTACACTCCTATAGCAGGGCTGGGTGATGCCCTTAGGGTCTCAGGCACCTGCCTGGCCACCTGGCGGGTACCAGACCTAGTTCCCTCTTTACAGGGTGGGGATGGGCTCAATTAGCTGATCTGTTGCCTTGGAACCTGCCTGTGTGATGGCCTCCTCGTCCCCCTCGTGTGGGGGTCATCCTACCTGGGTCGAGGAGTCACCTGGAGCTCACAAAACAGCTGTCTGAGAGCCCTGACCTGGCTAGCAGGGACCTTTCCACCGAGCTGTAACATTTCAATGGCAGTAAATGTTTATTGGCAGCCAGCACTACAACAGACGCTCTGGAATGAGAGTTCAGGAAATTCAAACAGTACCTGCCTTCAAAACATGGACAACCTACTTGGGATTTAAACATTATTCATTGAGGAAAAAATGGTAGCGAGTGAACCGAACCCAGGACTGGAATCCTTGGGTTTGTGTTTGGACCCTAAAATCCTGTCATTTAGAATACGCTGTGGGACCTCTCGGTGCCTCAGTGCCGTGTCTTCACTGTAAATGGAAATAGTGATTCTTACTGTGTAGTTTTCTTGCGAAGATTAGTGGAAGAATGGACACACATCACTGAGTGAGGTGCTTGGAGCAAAGTAAGAGCTCAGTAAACAGTAGCTGTTTTTGAGTCCGGGGCACTGTCCCCTCCATGGCCTACCACCGACCTGAAGAAACTTGAGGCCAGAGTTACAGGTTATGGGTGCAGTCACTGGCGCATCAGAGCAGAGACGCACCTGACTCCCGCCCTTCTGGCTGCAGACCCGGTGCTCTCGCACCCTGAAACGACTGGCCCTCGTTGCATCAACATCATCGGCTGAGAAGAAATATTCCGTCACCTTCTTAGCAAACACCCCACTAATAGCAATGGCCTTTAACCTTTGTATGATCCTTTAACCTTCCCAGTGCCTCCGCATCTATTATCTGCCATCCTATCTGTTCCAAAGCAGATTCTTTTCAGTTCAACCTGCAAAAGTCACTTCTGCTAGGACTTTTGCTGCCAGAGAGCTCCGAATGTGCTAAAATGCGACCGAATTAATGTTTTAGATAGTGTCTCCTCCAGCCTGGGCAGGAGTGGGCTGGCTTTCCTCCTGGGCTGGAGGAGGCACTGTCTGTTTGGGGCGCTGTGCTGCACCCCTCCCAGCCTGCTCCTGCCGCAGGCTCCTTCTTGCTTTCGGCATGAACTCGAGGAGTATTTCCTGTCTCCCACACAACTTTAACAGCCGCAGACTCATCTTGGGGTGAAGCAGAAGTCATACTGGTAGGCTGCTTGGATCAATAGCTTATCCTCATGTCCCTTGAAGTGTATGAGTGGCCCGCATGTCTATCTGCTGTGTTCCCGAGTCGCCCCATCTAATGTAGGAAGTTTGGAGCACGGATTGCAAAACTCCATGGGAGTCTGGCTGTCGTGTTTAGTCAGGCCCTTTTCCAGAAGCCCAGATGTTATCATCCCACGTGTCCCCTCTCCATCTCCTTCAATCTGGCTCTGGGGTGATCCCGTTAATATAGGTTATATTAAATAGGCACATTTTATTCCTTCTCTTTGAGCAAGGTTATTTTTCAAACATTAAGCACAAATAATTTTTCAAGAAACACTTTGCAAAAACAGCATTATAGGAAAACCATACAATCCAAAATCTATTTTAGAAGCTTTTACAAAAAGCAAGAAATGGGGGGAGGAAGTAAGTGCTATATTTTCCTCAGGATAAATGCCTGTACCCCCTGGGGCGCAGGGGTGGGGATGGGGGCGGGAGGCTGCCTGACTAGCCCCTTACAGGGTGGTATGAGAAGGCATTCCACAGCCCAGCGGTGGGGAAACTTTTCATGTTGGAAGCCACATTAATTTAGCTGTAATCAAATAAGGCCTCATTCAAGAAACTTCAGTTAAATATGCTTAAGAATGTACATTATTTTGTAAAAATCTAAGTACTATGTATTTAATAATTTCAAAAAATGAAAACTATTTGTTAATTTTAAAGTTAACTAACCTTTTAATGACTTTGTTTTGTCTGCTTTTTGTTGGAAAGCATTTGAATATTTGGTTGCAGCATGGGGGTCCACAGTTTCAGTTGATCCTCTAGATGGGTGTCAGCCATTTGTGACCTTAAGGGTGTCTTCATTTGGGTTAGGCAGGAGAATGTAGATTTGCAGCAATAAGTGGTAGAAAAGCAAGAAAGCACTTTTTGGGCATGTTCCCGAAGGTGTGGGTATTCTACTGCATTTTTCCATATTTCAATTAGATCTTTCTTAGCATCAAACAACGACTTTAAAATGTCAGCTACTGAGAGCTCAGTCAACTCCATCTGTAGTTCTTTAGGTACCTTGGTGAAATCAACTAGGTGAGGCTGAAATGCTAATTCTCAAAGTCAGTGAACCTTTCATTGTATTCTCCAATTAATAGGTCTATAACAGCCACGTAGTCTTCAGATGATTTTAATATATCATCCTGCTCATCAACGACCTTTCTAGCTGGGGAAAATGTTCACCCAAAATTTCCTTTTGAAGAAGTGTTTTGAAAAAAGATAGCTTTCTTCAAAATGCTTGGATTTTTTTTGCCACATATCATATATAGACTTAGTTTTACCTTGCAAAGAAATGTTCAAGTCATTTTGGTTTGACATGACATCACACAGAAATGCTGCATTCCTATAGAAATCTTTTAATAATTCACATTGCTGATTCTATTCTTCATAAAATTTAACTATCTGTTCTCACAGAGATAAAATTTTGGCTAACATCTGTCCCTGCGGTAGCCAGTGCACTTTAGAATGATACAGCAAATCCACACTGAATACCTCATAGTTCAACTTTAGCACGCTATGAAACTGACAATGCTGTGCTGCATCTGCATGAATATAGTTAATAATATTTATAACTTGTTTCAAAGTGTCACTTAAAATAGTAGCTTTAGCACAGAGATTTTGAGGATGCAAGATACAATGAAAAGAAAGGAGAGCATCTGGATCTGTTAATACTTTTTTAAATCTCTGCAATAAACCTTTCATGTTTTCCTGTCATGGAAGGTGCACTGTCTGTACATACACTCACTAAATTTACCAAATTCAGCCCAAATTCATAACATTTATCTTGAAATTTGTTGAGGATATCTATTCCCTGTATTCTGTTCGCAAGAGTGCCCAAAGTGAGTAACTCTTAGAAGCAAAGAAAATGTTCTATTATGACCCAAATGAAGTATAAAACTTGTACTGAGTCAGTAGTATCAGTTGATTCATCCAAAGCAATTGAATAAAATATATTTTCCATTTGAAGTATTGTATGAAGTTGTTCTGTTAAGTTGAAGGCTAATTCATACTGCCAGTCAGTTCTGGCTCTCCTTGAAAGAGGCAGTGCTTTCTAAAATGTGTTTGTACTTTGAAACATCAGGGTCTAAGCATTCTACAACTTCAACAATGCGTTCTTTCACAATCCCTACTTCACTGAATGGCTTCCTTTTTTCCTGAGTATATAAGCTACTTTATAAGTTGCCTCAGTGGCATTATTTCCAGGTCTTATTGCTGCTTGAAAGAATTGTCTTTGCTTTTGCTCTTCATCTTTTAATTTCTGCAATACAAACTTTTGTGCCTCTCCCTCTAATTTAAAATATTTGTGGTCCTTCCGAGTGTTATATGCTGATGAGCATTGAATTTCTTTAATGCTGATATTGCAGTATCACAAAGCAAGCAAATCATCTTATCTTTAGCAGAAACAAGATAATATTGCAGTTCCCAATCCTCATTAAAAAATATGTTTTCTTCAGTGTTCTGTTGGTCTTCTTTGACACCATGGGCTGTTAAACAGACAGAATTAAAAGATACTGTTGAACTATGCAACTAGTCACAAATTCCACTTCAAACAGAAATACAGTGCACCCTTGTCAAAAGCTGATAACAGACTGGTTTACTCGACCCCCATAGACTCTCGCCATCCAGCCTTGTGCAGTGGCAGCACCACTCAGGTGGGGGAAGTTAAAACTAAATCATGAGTGCAGCAGCCGTCAGTTTAGCCCTTATGGTTTACCAATGCTCTGATTGTGCTGGTCCATCTATGAGGATTATTTCATTGAAACTTATTTTATTCTTTGTTATTTTAAATACATTCATTTTAAAAATAAAATATGTTGAAGTTGGAGCTAAAAACAAAGAAAAATATAAAAGATGAACAAAAATGTATTAATAAAAATAAAAGGACTCATTCCGTAAAACTTGGATTTAGTTAGAAGGCTGCACTTACGGACCTAGGAGGTCACGTGTGGCCTTAAGGCTGCGGGTTCCCCACCCCTGCCATAGCCTCTTCCAGCTCCAAATCAAAATGCCCCAGACTCAAGCAGCTCTGACCATAAAGGTAAGAACAAAAAGTATCTTTTGCTGGTTCTGAGATTTGCAGGAAGTGCAGTTGATTAAGCTTCTCTTGAGGACTGAACTTACCGTTTGGCATTGGTGTGTGTGACCTTGGCAGGAGTTTCAATGACAAAACAACATTAGTGCAGACTGAATAGGCCACATCGGGGCGTGGAGGGTCCCCAAAGCAGCTTTGGAGGAAACGTGTTAAAATGTAAAGCCATCTGCTGAGTTAAACTCTGTTTCCTGTGTTTTATACTCATGGGTCACTAGATTCTTAGTGGAGAGGACCATAGAATAATAAGAATAATAACACTGATAACAACCATAGATACCATTTTTCAGAACTTTCTGAGCCAGGTGCTTCACATGCATTATCTCATTCACCTCCCAACAATCCAGTGAGGTGAGTACCATTATGCCCATTTTCCAGTTGAGGAAACTGAGTCTCACAGTGGTTATGTTCCCTGTGAAAGGTCAGTCAGCTAGTGAGTGCAGAACCCAACACAGAATGCTTCTAAACCCCATAACTGACCCCATTACTGCACACTGCGTCCCTGTACCACTTCTGTCCCTCAGTCCCTCATCCAAGGGTGACCACTATTCTGAGTTGTACTTCGCGTTATATAAACTGACTCAGGCAGTGTGTGCTCTTTCGTGTCTGGCATTGTTTGCTCAACATTGAGTTTCTGAGATTCATCCATGTTATTGAGATGCTCTTTGTCATTCACGCTTTTGGCTGTACGGAATTCCATTGTGTGCCTATGTCTCTGTTTATCCATTCTACCACTGCTGAACACTGAATCGTTTCCAGTTCTTGGCTATTACAAAAAGTGCTATTATGAACACAATACATAAACTTCTAAGATTGTAGATAAAATGGGCTACGTAGAAATCAAATCATCTGTGAATAATGAATTTTAATGTTTTTTTCCCTTTCCAAGCCTTATACCTTTTATTGCCTTTATTTTCTCTTCCTGATTTTAAAAGACTTCACTGTTTTATCATTAAAAATAATGTTTGCTGTAGGTTTTTGCTAGACTCCCTTTGTCAGATGAAGGAAATCCCTTTCTAGTCTGAGCTAGTTAATTTTTAAAAATCATAAATAGATATTTTGAATTTCATCAAATGTGTTTTCTTCATCTATTGAAATAACCATATTGGTTTTGTTCTTTTAATATGCTAATGCAGCAAATGATAATTACAGATTTTCTAAAGTGAAGCCTCATTATTCCTGGAATAAACCCAGCTTAGTAACGATGTACAGTATTATCTTTTTTCATAAAGTACAGGATTCATTTTGCTGGTATTTGTGTAGGATTATAGCCTTTATGTTCATGAATGTGGTTTTCCTATGATTTTTCTTTATTGTATTTTTTTTGAGTTTTAGTATCAAAGATACAGTGGACTCATAGAAAAAGTTGAGGTCTTTTTCTTTTTTATTCTCAATGAGTTAGCGTAAGATTAGAATAATACATTTTGTGAATGCTTGGTAGAACTCACCTGTGAAATCATCTGTACCTGTTCCTCTTTGTGGAACAGTTAAATAATTAATCCACTTGTTTTGATGGTTGTGGGCTATGTGGGCTTCGTAAATTTTTTGAGTTGCTTTTTATTAAAGGAATGTGTTTCTTTTTTCTAAGTTTATGTGTATTTATGCATGCTTTGGCATTTTTTAAAATAGTCCACTACTATCTTTTTAGTCTCTGCTGGATCTCTCATTATAGCCCTCTTTTTATTTTTAATATTATTTGTAAATCTCTTTTTTTCCTTGTACCATCCTGCTAGAAGCTTACCTATCTTAATTGTGTTTCCAAAGAACCAATTTTTGGTTTTGTTAATAAGCTCTATTACATCTTTATTGATATTTCATTAATTTCTGTGTTTATAGTTATCTTTCTACTTTCATGAATTTATTCCGTTGTTCTTTTTCTAATTTATTAAGTTGGGTGTTTAGCTCATTAATGTTTAGCTTTTCTTCTCTTACGTTAATAAGCATTTGAGTCTCCAGATTTCACTCATAGTATCTTTCTCACTGCATGCCATAGCCTTGGTATTTTCATTATTTTCCAGTTCTAAATACTTTAAATTTTCTATTATGATTTTTTATCCACAAAGTATTTAAAAGTGAAATTTTAAAATTCTAACATATAGATTTGAGCTCCAATTTTATTACATTGTGATTAGAAAACTTGGTCCGTATGATGCTGAATATTTGAAAATCTTGACACTTCTTTTCTGGCCTATTCCATGGTCAATTTTTACAAATGTCCCATTGTTATATGGACTCTGTATAGGTCCAATAAACTTGCTAGTTGCATTTTTTATATTTTGACTTTTTTTTGCTTATTAATCAATAAAATAGGTATCTTGAACATCTCCCACTCTGATGATGAGTTTAATTTCTCTATGTGGTCTATCAATTTTGCTTTAGATATATGTAAGACATTTTAGGATTGTTTCATCTTCAAGACGAATGAAACATTTATTAGTATATAATGGTCCCCTCCATCTATATAATACTTTTCTATATTAGTCTATTTCTCCTGATAACAGAAAGCTTTCTGTTGGTTAATATTTTCTTCATATATTTTTTCCTTCCATATATGTTTTACCTCCTTGTCCTATGTTTAAATGTGTCCCTTGTGAATAGCACACAGCTGGATTTTAAAAACTATCTAGTGTGACAATCTCGATCTATTATGTGGTGAGTTTAATCCTTTTTCATTCATTGTGATGACTGATACATCTGTATTCCTTTCTATTATTTGTTACTTTTTACATATTATTTTCCCCATTTTTCCTATGCCCATTTTCCTCTTCTTGACCATTAAAACTTTGAATTTTTGTTTGCTTTCTTATTTCATTTTTTCTTCTACTTGTTTGTAAGTTATGCTTTACTCTATTTCTATTTTTTTATGGTTTCCCTTCAAATTTTACCATGCAAACCTACAAAACTCAACCTTTAGACTCTTAATCCTTCTGCCAAACCACACAACCATTTCTTCTCCCAACTTTCATCCTATGGTCTTTTGGTATTTTCATTTTGTTCTTTTAAACATTTTTATTTCCATAAATTGGACATGGAATTAGATGTTATTTTTTTATAGGCAATTTTTGTTAATATTTACCTTTTATTAATATTTTACTTTTTTGCAGGATCATTTTCCTTCTTCCCAGAGTGCATCTTGTAAAAGTTTCTTTGGCCTGGGTCTGTTGGTAGTAAATTCCATTTCTATTTCTCTGAAACGTTTTTGTTTTACTTTCACAAGTGGAGCTATTTTTGTTGGGTAGACAACCCTAGGATGACTGTTATTTTCTCTTGGCACTTAGAAGATATCATTCCACTGTCTCTTGGCTTTGGTTTTTGCTGTTGAGAAGTTGCTGCCAGTCTGTGTTTCCTTCACAGGTGATGTGTTTTCTTTTTTTTAATGCTTTAAAATCTTCTGTTTGGTTTTGGTGTGCAGCGTGTTATTTTCAGTACACCTGTGTTTGAATTTATTTTCTGTCTCTTGTCTGGGGCCTGTCATGCGTGCTGTGTCATTGCACTCCTAATGCTTCAGTTCTAAAAAATAATCTTTTAATTCGGCCTCTCCTCTATTTTCTCTATTCCTTCTTCCCGGACTCTGATTTGATACTGGGACTTCTCACTTTATTTTCTAGATTCCTTAACCTCGTCTTCACATTCTACACCTTGTTTCTCTGTGCTGCATTCTGGGAATTTTCTACTGACTTATCTTCAAATTCTCTAAAATTCTGTTCAACTGTGTTTATATGCTATTCACCCCATGCTCTGAGCTTTTTTTTAATAGCAAAAAACTCTATTTTTCATTTCCAAAAGTTCTATTTCTTTTTCAAATCTGCCTTGTCATATATGGTATCCCATTCTGCTTGTTTATTTTTATGATTCCATTTTTTCTTTAAACATTTTACATATGGTTATTTTCTATCCTGATTCTGATAATTCTAATATTTAATGTCTGTATGGGTCCTGATCTATTTTATTTATGCTGATCGTCACTCACTATGATTTGTTTGCTTGTGTGAATGATCTTTGTGAGCTCATATCTGATTGACATGAATTTGTGGAAAACCTGGAATTTAAATTAAGGATGCTTGCCTCTGGAGTGGATTTGTGCTTGCTTCGGCCAAGATCCAGGCACACTGTTAGCCTGGACCAATGTCATCTCCTTTCAGGGCCCCTGGTATAGACTGGGAATCTTAGTCAGCTTCTCCCTCTTGCTATATTGTTATTTGGAATTGTTCTCAGAACAGTCCTGCCTTTATACGTGCTGACTCTGAGGGTGTGTGTGTGTGTGTGTGTGTGTGTGTGTGTGTGTGTAAGTCCCTATGGAGGTTTCCCTTGCTTTCATAATCCCAGCAATGCACAGAAATTGTGTTTTGTGAAGGAGATAGCTATTCAGAAGTTGGAGGGCCCTCAAGACAGCCAGTTTCCTGCACTGTGGGAAGTAGAGGTTTGGGCCTGTTTTTACATTAATTAAAGGAAGAGGGAGCGTCAAAATCCAGGGAAAGATGGAAACGTTTCATTGTTCAAGGCAACCATAAATAAATGCTGCTATTTTTTGTGGCTCATACATCCTGTGACTGTTCCTGGCTCTCTCACGGAGCCTGCCCGGCACTCTTTATCCCACGTGGCATCCCGGGAGCACTCTTGCCAATTCTGCCCAACTCTGGTAACAGCCCCCAAAGGCCCACGTGGCAGACTGCGGTGAGTATGATGCTACACGCTGTAACGCTGTAACGGACACAGGTCCAAGAGAAGGGCTTGTGACCCGAGCTGGCCCAATCAAAGTCTTCTTCTGGAACTTTCCATATTGGAGGCAAAGAAGTCTCTCGTCTTGGCTTGAAAATGGAATGCACATAAGCCTGAGGATTTTAGAGAATCAATCTTTAGCCTTGATTAACATATAGGCCTATTTCTGAGCTGGGCCTAAAGAAGATACTTACAAAATGATTATAAAGGAGGGTTAGTTCCCTGCTGCTTCACCAGACTGCTGCAGGAGGACTCCCTCACCTTGACACAGCTGGGACTGAGACCTTCTGTCCCTTCGCCACCTTCGAGGCAGTGAAAGAGACATGGCTTTTAGCAATTGCCATCACCTACCCGATATAAGTGACAACCAGGCCAGTGGAGAAAATAAGATTCGGAATCATGTGGAGTGGCTCCCCCTTTCTTGAGAATGAGCTCACCTCTACTTAAACCTCAAAAACATAAACTTGGGCCGGGCGCGGTGGCTCACGCCTGTAATCCTAGCTCTCTGGGAGGCTGAGGCGGGCGGATTGTTTGAGCTCAGGAGTTCGATACTAGCCTGAGCAAGAGCGAGACCCCGTCTCTACTAAAAATAGAAAGAAATTAATTGGACAACTAAAAATACATAGAAAAAAAATTAGCCGGGCATGGTGGCGCATGCCTGTAGTTCCAGCTACTCGGGAGGCTAAGACAGAAGGATTGCTTGAGCCGAGGAGTTTGAGGTTGCTGTGAGCTAGGATGATGCCACGGCACTCTAGCCCGGGCAACACAGTGAGACTCTGTCTCAAAAAAAAAAAAAAAAAAAACATAAACTTGCCAGTATATATGACCCCCTAGTGCCTTTGAGTTAGAACATCTGCAACATCGAAATGAAACAATAACTCCTTTGGAAGCACCAAAAAATTTACTGGAAATAGAACTATTCTGTTTCAAGTGCTATTAGAAGGGAAATGGGTCTGGTTGTTACCAGATGTGGAATTGGAAAATACCCAGAACTTTCTGATTTTTGAAAAAGGCAAAATCAATTGGCAAGTGTTTGATGTCTCAAAAATAATTTTAAAAGCCTTTTATTGAAAGACTCTTAATTATGCAAGATACACAAAAAGGAGAAGAACACAGCTCCAGATCATTTCAGTGACATTCCAAACCAAGGGAGGATTGATGACTGAGAATACTCAATTGAGTCAGCATTTTTCTCTGTCAGCGCAGAATCACTGTAGGATCGGGATGGAGGGAGAACGTTAATAAAAGCTGGTCCAATGTGGAATTAATTCAATTATACAGTCAGTGGAGAAACACTTAGATCCTCTGAAGTTAACTTCTTTAAAACTCCTGAGGTCTATCAGTTTAAACGCAACTAAGATAATTGTCAGTCTTTAAAATCCTACCATAAAAGACATGTGTGTTTTTGTATTTGACAAGAGTTAGGTTAATTTGCCATTCATTCCTCCCATCTTCTTAGTGTACTTGCAAATCAGATTTTTCAAAGTAAAAATTTGTCCAGCATTAGACTCAAGAAAATATTACATAATAAAAGCTAACATGGAGTTCTTATCATGTGTCAGGCATTGTTCTAAATTTCTTATATGTATTAATCCATTTAATTATCATAACCTTCTGAGTCATATACAGTTCTCTGTTTCTTTTATTTGGATAAAGAAACTGATGCATGAATGGGTTATGAAACTTGCCTGAGGTCACTCATTAGTTAAGCAGTGGATCTCGGATTTGAACCTGGGCAGTCTGGCTTCAGAGCCCATGTCCTAACCACTAAGCCCTACTTCCTTTCAATTGTTAAAAGGCCACAGAATGAATGAAAACAGCATTGGGAGTCAGAAAGACCTGTGTTCAAATTCCGGCTCTACCATATACTAGCAGCAACATCTCGGAAATCTTGCTCACTCTAACTTCAAAGCCTCAGTGCCTTATGCGTAAATACCATAGTAGTAATGCCATACAGAGGCTATAAAATTAAAGGAGATAAGTGCACGTAAAAGAGCCTGGTGTGTGACAAGTGCCTGGCACACAGTAGGCCTTTGATAAGGTTTGGCTATTAGAAAGTAGGATGTTTTGACCTCATAATTTTGATATGATATGTTCTTAAATACAAATGTTTATGTCAGAAAAGCAAGGCTAATACATTTTCATTGAGAGAATATTTTCCAACACAAACTCCTTTAAGTCAATTCAATTCTATGATCAGTTTTCTTTTTTTTTTTTGAGACAGAGTCTCACTTTCTTGCCCAGGCTAGAGTGCCATGGTGTCGTCCTAGCTCACAGCAACCTCAAACTCCTGGGCTCGAGCCATCTTTCTGCCACAGCCTCCCGAGTAGCTGGGACTACAGGCATGTGCCACCGTGCCCGGCTAATTTTTTTCTATATATTTTTAGTTGTCTGGTTAATTTCTTTCTATTTTTAGTAGAGACGGGATTCCGCTCTTGCTCAGGCTGGTCTTCAACTCCTGAGCTCAAACGATCCGCCCGCCTCGGCCTCCCAGAGTGCTAGGATTACAGGCATAAACCACCGTGCCCGGCCTGTGATCAGTTTTCTAAATGGTATAGTCACCATTTTCACATTTTTTTACTTTTGTTTTCAATTTACAAAAAATTCTTTGTATTGAGGTCAATTGCATTTATTTATCAGTGTTTTTGGAAACATCAAATGTGACAAATTACAGCCCTGCCATTGTGGGCTTTCCTTTGCGGCAATTATTTCTTCCAAGTTCAGTTTTTCCAAATCAAATTCCACAGATCTAAGTGTGATAAAGAAAATCCGATTCCATCATTCAGTTTTAGTCAATCAGAAATGTTACCAGTTGCAGTTTTAGCCATTACTGAGTTTACTTTGTTTATAAATTTCTACCAAATCCAGTTTTTCTGGAGTCCATTTTTGAAGTTCTCATTGGTGACAACAAAATGTTATTTCTTTCTGCCATTTTTTCCCAGCAATATACAATGTGCAGTTTCAGTAATGTCAGCTTCATTTTGTTTTTATAAACTTTTTATTTGGAGAGACCGTAGTTTCACATGCACTTTTAAGAAATAACACAGTGACATCCTGCAGGCAGTTTACCCAGTTTCTCCCAATGATAACATCTTGCAAATTACAATACAATGTCACATCTAGGATGTTGACGTTGATAATGTCCAGATATATTTCTATCACCAGAAGGATCTCTCATGTTTTGATTTTGTAGCCACACTTACTTTCCTGACTTCATCCCACGTCCATATTCCCTGACAACCACTAATCTGTTCTCTATTTCTGCAATTTTATATAACATTTCAATAATGCTATATTAATAGATTCACACACTATGTAACCCTTGGGGATTGGCGTTTCTCACTCAGCATAATTCTCTGGAGACTCATCCAAGCTCTTGTATATAACAATAGTCGGTTCCTTTTCATTGCTGAGTAGTATTCCATGGTCTGGATGTACTACAGTTTGTTTAACCTTTCAGCAATTGCAAGACATCTGGGTTAACCTTGTCTTTGGGTATTATGAATAAAACTGTTTCATCAAAATTAAAAATGTTTGCTCTGTGAAAGAGTCTGTTAAAAGGATGAAATGACAAGCTACAGAGTGAGAAAATGCAAATTAATACCTCAAGGAGTTATCACTGTTCACCTATCAGAATGGCTAAAATAAAAAATAGTGACAATACCAAATGCTGACAAGGATGCAAGGAAGCTGGATCACTCACATGTTGCTATGGAAATGTAAAATGGAATAGTCACTCTGGGAAACAATGTGGCAGTTTCTCGATGAAATCCAAGTTATCATTTTTTTCTTTTGTGGATTGTGCTTTTGGTGTCAAGTTTGAGAACTTTTTGCCTAACCCTAGATCCTGAAGATTTTCTCATGTTTTTCCCTAAAAGTTTTATAGTATTACAATTTACATTTAAGTCCATGATCCATTTTGAGTTAATTTTTGTAAAAGATGTGAGACTTAGGTTAAAATTCTTTTTTCCCCCTGTAGATATCCACTTGCTACAGCACCATTTGTTGAAAGGTTATTTTTCTCCATCAAGTTGCTTTCACATCTTTGTCAAACACTAGTTAGACATACTCATGTGGGTCTATTTCTAGTTTCTCTTTTATGTTCATTTGATGTATGTGTTGTGAACTATAAAAAATTATTAATGAAGTTAATACTTTGGAAAAAGGAGAGCTTTATTTCTCACAAAGTGGAGCAATCTGCTGGCTGGCCATTCCAACAGGTTGGGAAGCCAAGCCCCAGCCAGAAGTCAGGCACACGTGCTTCCAAGAAGAGACAAAAGGCAGCAGGATTTTATTGGTTTGGGGAGAGCTGACATCTTTATTACGTTAAGTCATCTAATCCATGAACAACACATCTCTCTATTTATTTAGATCTTTTATTTCTTTCATCAGAAGTTTATGCTTTTCAGCAGACAAGTCTTTTACATATTTTATTAGATTTACATCTAGGGATTTTTTTAGTGATTGTAAATGGTATTATGTTTTTAAATTTCAGTGACATGTGTTCATTGATAGTACATAGAAACACTATAGATTTTTATATGTTGATCTTGTGTCCTTCTACCTTGCTGAACTTACTTATTAGTTCTAGAAGATTTATATAGATTCCTTGGAATTTTCTACCAAAACCATCATATCCTTTGCAAGTAGGATACAATTTTTTCTTCCTTTCCAATCTGTATGCCTTTTATTTCCTCTTCTTGCCTTCCAGCACTATGTTGAATAGAGTGGTGAGAAAGGACATCTTTGCCTCATTTCTGATCTTGTGGGAAAGTATTCAGGCTTTCACTATTAGGTATAATATTTGCTGTAAGTTTTTTGTAGATATTCTTTACCAGTTGAGGAAGGTCCCTTTTATTCCTAATTTTCTGAACACATTATTCATGAATGGGTGTTGAAGTTTGTCAAATGCTTTTTCTGCACTGATTGATATGCTTGTGTGATTTTTTTTCTTTTAGTCTGTTAATGCGGTGGCTTCACTTGATGACTGATTTTAGAATATTGAATCAGCCTTGAGTTCTTGGACTAAACCCCACTGATTGTGGTGTATAATTCTTTTTATATATTGTTGAATGCAATTTCCTAATGTTTTATTAAGGATTTTTATGTCTATATTGATGAAGGACATTAGTCTGTAGTTTTTGTTTGTTTATTTCATGTTGTCATTGCCTGGTTATTAGGGTAATATTAATACTAGCCTCTTGAAATGAATTGGGACATGGTCCTTTCTCATCTATTTTCTGGAAGAGATTGTGTAGAACTGGTGTTAGTTCTTCTTTAAGCATTTGTGAAATTGTTGAGTGAAACCATCTGGGCTAGAGATTTTTTGAGGGTGTTTTTAAATTATGAAATAAGTTTTATTAGCAGTTATGGGGTATTAAATGGTCTATTTCATATTGGATGAGTTGTTGTAGTTTGTGTTTTTTGGGGAATTGGTCCATTCACCTAAGTTGTCAAATTTATTTGTATAAAGTTGCTTATAGTATTTCCTTATTATCTTTTCGATGTTTGTGGGATCTGGCATGATATATCTGTTTCATACATTATATTGCTAATTTGTGCCATCTTTTTTGTCAGTTTTGCTAGAGGTTTGTGAATTTTATTAAACTTTTCAAAGAACTAGGTCTTTGTTTCAGATTTTCTCTATTGTTTTTGTTTTCACTTTGATTTCTGCTATCTTTTTCTTTCTTCTGCTTGCTTTGGGTTTATTTTGTAATTATTCTAGGTTCTTAAGGTAGAAGTTTAGATTATTGATTTGAGAGTTTTCCTCTTTCCTCAGCTTTGCTTTAGCTCTGTCCTGCATTTGACATGTTTTATTTTTACTCAGCCCAGTGTATTTTTTAATTTCTCTGGAGACTTCCTCTTTGACTTATGGACTGTTTAGAAGTGTTTAATTCCCAAGCTAATTGGATGCCTTCTAGTTATCTTTCCATTACTGATTTACCTTTGATTCTATTGTAGTCAGAGAACACATTTTGTATGATTTCAATTCTTTTAAGTTTGTTGGATATGTTTTATAACCCAGCATATGTCTATCTTGGTAAATGCTCCATGGGCACTGCAAAAAAAAAGTGTATTCTGCCGCTATTGGAGTTTTCTATAAATGTTGACATCCTGTTGGTTGATAGTGTCGTCGAGTTCTTCTACATCCTTGCTGATTTTCTATTTAGTTGTTCTATCAGTGGTTGAGTGGGGGTGTTCAAGTTCCCAATTATAATCATGGATTTGTCTATTTCTCTTTCTAGTCTATTAATATTAATATTTGCTTCACACATTTTGTAGCTCTGTTGTTTGATAGATACACGTTTAGAACTGCTATGTCCTCTTGGTGGATTGACCCTGTTATAAGTTTATAATGTTCCTCTCTGTTTCTGGTGGTTTTCTTTGCTCTGAAGTATACTTTATCTGCTATTAATATAGCTGCTCTTTTGCAAATACTTTCGCTCAGTCTGTGGCTTATTTTTTCATTCTCTTGGTCAATAATTTCTTTCTTTGTCTTTAGTTTTAAAAGTCTATGCTGTATCTTATGGATTTCTATGGGTTTGTCCTTTTTAGAGTTTAACTTCTTTATTACATTTGGAAAGTTTTCAACATTGTTTCCTCCGTGCTTTTCCAGCCCTTTCCCTTTCCTGCCCCCCTGCTGGGCTTCCCACACTGTGAATGTCAGATCTTTGGTTGTCATCCCATAGGTCCATGAGACTCCACTCATTTTTTCAATACATTTTGTTTCTCAGATTGGGTAATTTTTACTGTTCTGTCTTCCAAATCACTGATTCTTTCCTCTGTTCCCTTCATTCTGTCACTGAGCCCATCCACTGAGCTTTTGGTTGTTTTTATTGCATTTTCCAGTTCTAAAATTTCCATTTAGTTCTTCTGTTTCTTTGCTGGGACTTTCTATTTGTTTGTTCCTGTGTGTTCATAAATTTTGTGCTGAAAGCACTTATGGCTGCTTTAAAATCTTCATAAGACAATTCTAACATTTGTCATCCTCATGTTGGCATCTACTATTGTCTTTTTCATTCAGTTTGAGATATTCCTTGTATTGGTATAAAGAGGGATTCTCGATTGAAATCTAAACATTTTGCGTATTATAAGACTGGATCTTATTTAAACTTTCTGTTTTATTTGGCTTCCTCTGACACCACTTCAGAAATGAAAGTGGGTGGCTGTCTCGTTACTGCCATGTAGGGGTAGACATCCAGGTCCCCACTCAGCCTCTGCTGCTGCCTGAGGTGTGTGCATGCGCATGTGTGTGCACGTGTGCATGTGAGTGCATATGTGTGTGGTGCTCCTCATTACTGCTGGGTGGGGGTGGGAGTCCTGCTGCCCATGTGACCTCTATAGACACCTTAGTGTGGAGGGGGGATGGGGAAGATGGGGGGCAGAGAAGGGTATGTGGCCTTGTTACTGCTGGATCCTGATAAAAGTTCTAACTCCCCACTAGTCTTCCTGATCCCACCCAGTGCCTAGAGAGACAGTGGTTGAAAGTCTAAGCTCCCCATGTGGTCTCTCCTGACACTGCCAGGGTAGAAGGAGGATGCTCCTTGTTACAACCTGGTGAGGGTAGAGGTCCAGAGTCCCCACTCAGTCTTTGCTGGCACAGGAAGGGTGGGGCCACAGGTTTCTCTGTGGTGTTTAGCCGGCGTAGAGTGGTTATTCTCAAAAGACTTCTGTCTTGTTAGGCTGTCCTTGTGAAAGAATGCAATGTTGAAGTTGCAAGAAGCTTAGACCCCCATAATGTTTCAAAGGCTGCCCTTTCTTAATCCTTTGGCCAGAGAGAGCAGGCTTGTGTTGGGGCTTCTTTTTGTCTGTACTTGTTGGAGGCAAAAAGGAAATCCAGGGAACTTTCCACCGTGTGGTTCCTTGGGTCCTGAGGTTTCCAGCCAGTCTGCCTTCTCTCCACCTTTCAGAGTCTTCTCATGTTTCTTTCATATAAAATTTTCAGGGTTTTTTGTTGTACTTAAGGGAAGGATAGGGAAAAATAAGTCTACCTCACTTCCATCAGTTTTATTTTGTGTAGATTATTTCTACCAGTAATAGTCACAAAGGATTAGAGCAAAGAATGCAAGTCCATATTTATTTCTTAGAGCAAAGAGCAAAGAATATTAGAGCAAAAGTCATGGGATATGGATGTAGAATCAAAACATCCTATTTTAATGGTTTTTATGTGGGCTATACATTGACCACCATGCTAAGCGTGAGTACAAAGAGGTCTGCGACAATGATCCTGGTCTCAAGTAGCATGCAGTCTAGTTAGGAAGCCAAGGTGTGGATTGCAACACGGATGTGCCCCACAAAGCAGCAACTACCAAGTGCTCAATGAGCCGTGCAGTTTGTCAGAGAAGAGTAATGTCAAGAAGGGGTGGCCTGGGAGGTCTCACATTTCACAGAAGAGGCAGAATGTCAACTAAGCTCAGAAAAACCAGACATGGTTATGACGGGAGGCGGCAGCTGGTGAAAAGGCATCAAAGTCGGGAGAATGGAACTGACAAAGGTACAGGTCAGTATTATTAATAATAAAAAACACAATACTTAATTATAGGGTATGTATTGGGTTCTGGGCACCATGCCAAACACCTTTCATGGATTGGTTTGTATCATCCCTCGTGCATATGCCTTGGACATATTGTACAAATTATTTTCTGTTTTACAGATGAGGAAACTGAGGCTCAGGGAGGTAACTTCCCCAAACTCACACAACTGTACTAAGAAGAAGAGCTAGGATTCATGCTGAGGTCTGTCTGAAACATCTTGAGCAGTACCCTTTGAATGCTTGAATTACACATGGCATTTGGCTAGAACAGAGGATTAACTTGGGCAAAGAGAAGAGAATAAGGGTGGAAATTGAGGTGAGATGTGTGAGCCCTTCCGTTTTGAGCAAGAGGGCTCCCTGGACATTTTTGAGCAGAGGGGTGAGAGCCTTTTTGGGGACAGCAAGTAGAGGAGACCTCGGATGGAGGAAGGGAAATGAATGGGAAGAGGGCCTGGCTTCCATCGTGTGAGCTGAGAAAGCAGACCTCAAACTGGCCTCTGCACAAAATCCCTTGTTGGCTGACCTCGAATGTTGTTTCAGAATTGCTAGTAAGACAAAAATCTTCCAATGGGGCTCATTCTATTTTTCTCTCTCTTTAATAAAAATGTTCTGTTAGGAGCTTTTTAAGGAAAACATTTAGAGTTTGTCAACAGAGACTTTGAGATATGATGGGTTCATTTGTATTTAGCTGTTGGCTCCTTATCTTTAAAATGTCAGGTTACTGAGTCATGCTTAGTCATTCATTCAGGGCCTGGTTAGGTTAATTAAACACAATGTGAGTAGACAGAATGACATCACATACTTCCTTCAAAAGACACAGAGGAGAAATAGAGGGGAAGAGAAGGATTCTAATAGAATTTTGTTCCATAAGACTGAATAAGACCCATGGAAAAAAATAACAATCAGACAATTAGATTCCAGTGAGCTCTGAGGTGGCACGGCTGTGAGAGAACAGTCAAGACATCGTACTGATGATTCACAAACACTTCCTGTCAACACAGGGAGGGAAGGCCAAAGAAGTTCACAATATGGGAAGAACAACAAAACATTTCCAAAAACATTTCATGGAACACCAATTCCATGGAATAATCTGAGAGAAAAAAAAAAGAGTCTCCATGGTTTGTGAAAAACTCTAGGTTAAACAAATGTTTCTTTACTGCAGGCCTTTTCAGAGCCTTTAAAATTTTAAAGTGCATTATGAACTACTAAGAGGGGATATAATATGCAGGGTTGCCAAATCTACTTGTTCACAGAAATCCTCCCACCTCCACTTTTTTTTTTTTGGTCATGGAGATTTCTCATGACTGGTACTTCACACCTCACCTTCCACAAGTTCAGAGACAGGAAAAGACTGATTAAGACATGACACAGGCCAGGCGTGGTGGCTCACGCCTGTAATCCTAGCACTCTGGGAGGCCGAGGCGGGCGGATTGTTTGAGCTCAGGAGTTCGAGACCAGCCTGAGCAAGAGCAAGACCCCGTCTCTACTAAAAATAGAAAGAAATTAATCGGACAACTAAAAATATATAGAAAAAATTAGGCGGGCATGGTGGCGCATGCCTGTAGTCCCAGCTACTCGGGAGGCTGAGGCAGGAGGATCGCTTGAGCCCAGGAGTCTGAGGTTGCTGTGAGCTAGGCTGACGCCACGGCACTCACTCTAGCCAGGGCAACAGAGTGAGACTCTGTCTCAAAAAAAAAAAAAAAAAGACATGACACAGAACTGTAGCCCCAGCTGTAGATTTTTCTCTGGCGTCTCTAAGACGTGCTTGTTGTGTGCTTCTAAGATTACTTGAGAGCTAAATGGATATTTTCTATTCAAATCAAAATTTACAAAACCAAGTAATTTTTTTAAAAAAACCCCAAATTTCTCTCCCCAACCCTCCAAACTACCAAATGAATCAATAAACCAGCTCATGAGAGGAAATTGCACCTATTTTATATACTTTTTAAAAATCAGTGCTCAGTTATAATCAGATTATAAAACGAATCCCATTGCCACCTCTTTCCGGCTGCCGGGTTGTGAGCCACGCGTCCCGGGTTCTCCGTGGCTCCCTTGCGGCTGGCGGGCGCACAGCTGGGCCTCCAGCGCCAGCTGATCAAAGCAGCTGTTGGGAAGCGCTCTGGTGTCTCTCCTGGAGGCCCGGGGGATGTTCTGGAACTCCTCCAAGGCCGGGTCTTTCCCTTGGGAGCTCCGCCGCACCCTCTGCCCCTTTTTCTTAATGGCTTCCTTGATGCCCTCGATGTGGCACTTTTCCTCCTTCTCGGCGTTCAGCTTCAGGACGTGGTGGTTCTTCTCCCGCAGGACACTGAGCTCCTGGAGGTGCTGCACTTTGTCCCTGGTGGTCTGGTGCACGTGACTCCTGGCCTGCCGGATCTTCTGATCTGCCAACTCCACCAGTATCCTCTTGTGGGCCTTCCTCTGCTCCTCGGACTCTCCCGCGCGCCACATGACCTGCTGGAGCTGCTCTTCCTCCTTCTGGGCCTTGTCCCTTAGCTCTCGGTGCCGCTCCTCAATCAGGCCCTGGTGGATCTCTTGGAACCGCTGGAACCTCTGCTCCAGCGACAGCTTCCTAAGGAGCTCCTCGGCCTTGGCCTGGCAGTCCATGAGGACCTTCCGCGCCTGGTAATTGACGAGGGAGCTCAGGTTGGTCTCCTGGACCTTCTTCTGGCACTCCATGGCGCGCAGGTGCCTCTTGTGACAGGCCTCCTCCAGCTTCTCCTGCAGGTGCAGGCTGTGCTGCTCCTGCAGGCTCCGCAGCGTCCTCTCCTGCTCCAGCAGCCGCTGCCTCTGGCACTGCTTGCGGTGCTCAGCCTGGGCGCGCACCTTCTCCAGCCTCTCCTGGCGCTGATTCGCCCGGTCCTCCAATTCCGCCCTCCACCAGCTCTCCTCCTGGACCGTGTCCTTCACCTGGCTGTCCCGCCGCCGGCCACGCTTCTCGCGGCACGGGCGGGTCTTACGCTGGTCCTTCTCCCGCCGCCACTGCTCCTGGCTGTGCAGCAGCAGCAGCCTGCGCTCCCTCTCCAGGGTCACGTGGACCTGCTGGTCCGAGCGCTTCAGCTCCTCCCAGGCCTCAGCCGCCTGCTGCTGCAGCTCCCGCATCCTCTGGGACTTTTCGAGGCGGGCCAGCACCAGGGCCACGATCTTCTGGTCCGTGGAGGACATCACCGCCTCTTCCAGCTTGTTCTTGAGGGTCTGGGCGTGCTGGCTCTGCATCTCTCTGCTGGAGACCGAGGGCTGGGAGTGAGGACTGGCTACCGACGCGGCCAGGTCGCTGCTGTCTCTCCGCCGGGCGCACACGCAGGCGGACCGCGTCCTGAACTTTTGGGAGAGCACAGAAGACTTCTCCGTGGGAACTGAGGAAGAAGACCAGCGACCCAGATGTCTGCAGACCGGCGCTGCCCACTGGCCCCCACTCTGTGCCTTTTCCAGTCCGCCAGCTCCGCTCGGGGCAGTGCACGCTCTCCCGTGGTAAGGCGGAGGCGAGTCTCCCTGGGCCAGCGGGGAGTGCGCGCAGGGCTGCGGCGGGGACTCCTGCTGCCAGCCGCGGCTGCGCTTGGTCCCGGCCTCCCCCCAGGCACCTTCCAGGCGCCTGAAGCGTGGCGGGTGCTTTCTAGCGCGGTCCGGGGCCCTCCCGGCCACGTCGCTCAGGCTGCGGCTTCCCCGCGGTGAGGCTGCGTACCCGCACCCGCGAGGTCGCGAGGTGGGCAGACAGCGCGGGTGCAGCCAGGGCGCCCCATCCTCCCTCCCCGCGCCCGGAGTCCTTGCCCAGCAGCACGGGGCGGGCTCGGTCCCGGGCCCCGGCCCGCCCAGCCGCAGCGTGGACTCGCCCTCTGAGCCGGGCGGCGGGGGCCCCCAGAGGTCCCGGCGGGGCAGGGCCTTGCAGTGGCCGAAGCCCCCCATGCTCATTGCGGGCGCGCCCGGTGTCTGTGCCAGGGTCCCCGGGCCTCCAGGGGCTCTGCGGACAGCCGCCCCACCCGTCCCCTCCCTCGGATCCCGGTCCGGGTCTCCTGTGACGTTCCAGCCACTTCACAATGCGTCCTGCGCCGCCCGGTCTCCGCAGCCCTCGACCCTCGCCGGCAGCCGCCTACCCCGGCCTTGCTGATACTCCGAGGACTGCAAGAGGGGCCAGAGTGGGAGGAGCGCGGGGCTGGTGGGAGGTGCCGTAAGAAATCAGGGGTGACATTTAGAGCTGACGGTGCATAGTGACCACCCGCCTGTGTTTCAGGCAGAAATTTGAACTTGCATTTGTACACCTTAAAGTAGTGGGATTTTAAGAGAGCTCAGGTGATGGCCTCTCTCTGAGAATGGAGTGGGGGTAGGGTCGAGATGCAGTGGCGGGGTGCAGGGTGCGGTGGGGGCTTGGGTCACCCTCAGCGCGGATTCGCCATCCCTGTATCTGTGCACCCCTGCAAGGTGCTCAGATGAAGCGGCCGAGCAAGCACATTAACGCACGGCACCAGCCTTTTGCCCTTTTCAGTTAGCAAGCCCAAAGTTAAGCTTCCGTGTTTACTTTTTTAAACTTTAGAACAAGAAAAAGACGATTCTATCTTTCCCTAATGTGACAATTACTGCTTTTGCCATAACGTGAAGGTTGTGTGTTCATTTCTGAAACAGCAGCAGTGAACACTACCCTGAAATCACATTGTTTTTTGTCCTTTTCTCCCAATTTTGAGGGATTCTTTTTCCTTGTTGAGGCACCCTGGGCTAATGGGAAAAACATTGGATTTAGTCGTGCAAAGGAGTTTGAATCTCCTCTGCCACTTTCCACCCACGTGATCTTTGGCAGGTTCCTTGACTTTCCTGACTCTCCAGTTCTGGAAAGGAGGGATGGCAGGGCCCAGGCCTGATCGTGTCAGCACTGCAGGGCCGTTGTGAAGGTCAGATGAAACTCTGTACGGAGAGCTTAGCACCAGAATGCACTCAATAAATATTATTTTGATGCCCTTCTAGGCTTCAGTGAAAATTTAAGACTTAAAGTAATACGTGGATTTACAAAAAATTCTACAGTTTTCTATCTTAAGAAAAAAAGAATGAAATTAATGTAATCCTAAAGTTTAGGTAAAGGCGAGAGTGCTAGAAAGGGGTGACCCCAGACTCTGTCATGTCCACACGGCACTGTGGATCTTGGCTATATCCCTTCCCTTCTCTGGGGTTGCTATGGTCTGACTGTTTGTCCCAAAATTGATGCGTTGAAACCCGATCACCAATGTAATGGTATTAGGAAGTAGGACTTTTGGGAGGTGATTAGGTCATGGGGTGGAGGCCTAATAAACGGGATTAGTGTCCTTATAAAAGGGATCCCAGGGAACTCCCTTGTCCCTTCTGCCATGTGAGAACACAGTGTAAAGATGACCAACTCCCTTGTCCCTTCTGCCATGTGAGAACACAGTGTAAAGATGACCATCTATGAACCAGGAAGGGGGCCCTCACCAGACACCGAATCTACCGGTGCCTTGATCTTGGACTTCTTAGCTCTCAGAATCGAGAAATAAATTTCTTTTGTTTATAAGCCACCCAGTCTATGGTATTTTGTTAATAATATCCAGAATAGGCTAAGACAGGGGTGAAATAAGGAAACAGTTCTAGACAGCATTCTCCAAACATGACCACTCCTTAAAGAAGAAAATTGAGTATTTATCCATGCCAATCCTCTTCCTTCACATCTCCTTGGAGCCTCACGGCAACTCCAGCTAGGCGGGGGCAGTAGAATTGACAACATTTTCCTTAGGACAAATCTGAGACTTCCTTAGGCCATATTAACTGATTTCCCCAAGGCCCCTTGGTCAATGGCAGGAATTTTGACTTCAGATTCACTTCTATTTCTTTTTTTTTTTCTTTCAGCATATTATGGGGGTACAAATGTTTAGGTTACATCTGTTGGCCTTGCCCCCCAGCCCAAGTCTGAGCTTCAAGCCTGTCCATCCCCCAGATGGTGCGCATCGCACTCTTTGTGTATGCGTATACCCGTCCCCTTCTCTCCCCTCCCCCCTGCCCGACATCCAATAAATGTTACTCTTATATGTGCACTTACGTGTTGATCCGTTAATACAATTTGATGGTGAGTATATGTGGTGCTTGTTTTTCTATTCTTGGGATAGTTCACTTAGTAGAATGGGTTCCAGCTCTTTCCAGGAGAATACAAGAGGTGCTATATCATCATTGTTTCTTAAAGCTGAATAGTACTCCATGGTATACATATACCACATTTTATTAATCCACTCATGTATTGATGGACACTTGGGTTGTTTCCACTTCTTTGCA
>NW_012145523.1:1477767-1550605 GCF_000956105.1 Propithecus coquereli
GCCAGGACTTCCAGCACTATGTTGAATAGAAGTGGAGATAGTGGGCAACCTTGTCTGGTTCCAGTTCTAAGTGTGAATGCTTTCAATTTTTCCCCATTCAGTATGATGTTGGCTGGGGTTTGTCATATATGGCTTGTATCATTTTTAGGTAAGCCCCGTCTATGCCTATTTGGTTAAGCATTCTTATCATAAAAGGGTGTTGAATTTTGTCAAATGCTTTTTCTGCATCTATTAAGAGAATCATATGGTTTTTGTTTTTCCTTCTGTTTATGTGGTGAATTATGTTTATAGATGTGTGTATGTTGAACCATCCCTGCATCTCTGGGATGAAGCCCACTTGGTCATGATGGATTATTTTCTTAATAAGCACCTGGATTCGGTTAGCTAGAATTTTGTTGAGAATTTTTGCATCTATATTCATAAGGGATATTGGTCTGTAGTTTTCCTTTTTTGTTGTGTCCTTTCCTGGTTTTGGTATCAAAACCAGGTTACGTTGGCTTCATAAAATGTGTTGGGGAGGAATCCATCCTTCTGAATGTTGTGGAATAATTTCTGAAGGATAGGCACCAGTTCTTCTTTGTAGGTGTGGTAAAATTTGGCTGTGAAACCATCTGGTCTGGGACTTTTCTTTTTTGGAATGTTTTTTATTGCTGTTTCAATTGCAGTCCTTGATATTGGTCTGTTCAGGAATTCTATTTCTTCCTGATTGAGCCTAGGGAGGCTGTGTGTTTCTAAAAATTTGTCCACTTCCTCCAACTTTTCCAGTTTGTGTGCATAAAGGTTTTTGTAACATTCATAAATTATGTCTTGAATCTCCGCGGCATCGGTTGTAACTTCTCCTTTTTTGTTCCTGATGGAGCTTATCACAGATATTTCTTTTCTGTTTTTCATTAGTTTAGCCAAAGGCATATCAATTTTGTTTATTTTTTCAAAGAACCAATTTTTTGTTTTATTGATCTTCTGTATAGTTTCCCTGTTGTCAATTTCATTTAGTTCTCATTTGATCTTATTAATTTCCCTTCTCCTGCTGGGTTTGGGGTTGGTCTGTTCTTCTTTTTCCAGTTCTTTGAGTCGATTCATTAGGTTGTCTGTTTGTGATCTTTTTGACTTTTGGATATAGGTATTTATGGAAATAAACTTTCCTCTCAGGACTGCTTTGGCTATGTCCCACAGATTTTGATAACTTGTGTCACCTTTGTCATTTAGTTTAAAGAATCTTTTGATTTCCATCTTTACTTCCTCATTTATGAAGGAATTGTTCAGCAGAAGGTTGTTTAATTTCCAAGACTTTGTGTAGAGATGAGAGTTTCTGTTGGGGTTGATTTCTATTTTTATTCCACTGTGATCTGAGAAGATGCATGGTATAATTTCAATTTTTTTATATTTTTTTGAGACATGCTTTGTGTCCTAGAATATGGTCAATCTTAGAGAATGTCCCATGAGCTGATGAGAAGAACGTATATTCAGTGGTTTTTGGGTAGAATGTCCTGTAAATGTCAGTCAGGCCCATTCATTCTAAAGTTCTGTTTAAGTCCATTATTTCTTTGTTAATTTTCTGTTTGGAGGATCTGTCCTGTGCTGTCAATGGTGTATTGAAGTCTCTGACTATTATGGTGCTGGTGTTTATCAATTTGTTTAGGTCAAGTAGAGTTTGGTTTATGAATCTGGGTGCACCTAAGTTGGGTGCATACATATTTAGAATTGTTATGTCTTCTCGTTGAACTGTACCCTTCACCATTATATAGTGGGAGCCTCTTTGTCTTTCATTACTTTTGTCGATTTAAAAACTAAGTTATCTGAGATCAAAACTGCCACACCAGCCTTCTTTTGGCTTCCATTTGCTTGAAATATTGATTTCCACCCCTTTACCTTGAGTCTAAGTGCGTCCTTGCAGGTTCGATGCGTTTCCTGGAGACAGCAAATGCTTGTCTTGTTTTTTTTTTATTCATTCGGCCAGCCTATGTCTCTTGAGAGGGGAGTTCAAGCCATTCACATTTATTGAGAGAACTGATAAGTGGGGTGAATTACTGTTCATTCTGTTGGGTTGCATTTTGTTGCTTTGTTTTCTCTCTTGAGCCATTGTGGAATCTAGCCTTTGATCTTTAACTTTTGAGTGGTTTTACATTCAGTGAGTGTTTATTGTGCTGATCCTTGTGTAATTCTGTTTTGAGTACTTCTTGGAGAGCTGGTCTTGTCTTGGTGAATTCCCTCAGTCTTTGCTTATCTGAGAATGTCTTTATTTCTCCTTCATATATGAAACTTAGTTTTGCAGGGTACAAGATTCTAGGCTGGGCATTATTCTGTTTCAGAAGAGTGAGAATGGGGCCCCAGTCTCTTCTTGCTTGTAGGGTTTCAGTTGAGAAGTCTGGAGTTATTCTGATGAGCTTTCCTTTGTATGTTACTTGTTTCTTTCACCTTACAGCTCATAGAAGGGCCTCTTTAGTGGCTATTTTGGTCAATCTGATGACTGCTGACGTGGTGTCTTCCTATTTGCATTGAATCTCCCTGGGGTCCGTTGAGCTTCTTGTACCTGTATATCTAGATTTTTAGTGAGGCCTGGAAAATTCTCCCCTATTAATTCTTCAAATAGCTTATCCAGCCCTTGAGTGTTTTCTTCTTCACCTTCGGAACCCCTATCACCCTCAGGTTCGTTTTTTCACATAATCCCACATTTCTTGTAGGCTTATTTCTTTTCTCTTAATTTTCTGCTCGATTTCTGTGACTGACTTATTTAATTGGAAGGAGTTGTCTTCAATCTCTGAGATTCTTTCTTCTGTTTGATCTACCCTGTTCTTGAGGCTTTCCATGGTGTTTTGTAGTTCCCTGTATAAGTCCTTTATTTCCAGGAGATCGATTTGATTTTTCTTTAATATTTCAATTTCTTTAGTGAATTTTTCTTCCAAGTCCTGGATTTTTTTTGTGGTTTCTTTGTGTTGGTCATCCATTTTTTCTTGCATATCATTCGGTTTTCTTACAATCCGTGTTTGAAATTCTTCTTCTGTCATTTTAATGTTCTTAGTTTGGTTAATGTCCATTGCTGGGGAGCTGTTTTTCCTCTTTGGGAGTGTGCTTTCCGTTTGAGTCTTCATACTTCCAGAGTTCTTTTGCTGGTTCCTTCCCATCTGGATCAGTTGTTCCTTCTTGCCTTTAGATTTTCGTTTGGATGATGACATGCCCTGTTTAGTCTCTGAGCCAGTAGGTGGTATTTGTGGGCGAGATTTGACCACACCCTTTATCATGAATCAGTAGATGCAGTAAAAGGGTGTGCAGAATGACCTCCCTGTCAGTAGGTAGCACTTGCTGGGAGGAGCGAGCTGCAGTGCTGTTTTTGGGTCCTGTAGCCAGCTCTTGTTCCTCTGGAGAGGCCTCTTGTGCCTTGGGAGGTGGGTGGGGCCCTGGGACTTCCAAGTGTGTCTTTGTTCTCCACCTCAGTGGGGGCAGGACCCGAGTGAGTCTGGGTGGGGTTGGGTTGGGTAAACCTGCCCTCAGGCTCCACAGCTGCTGTTAGCAGGGGTCAAAGGTCTGTTCTTTGCTTCTATGCAAAGCTGCCTGGAGGGGCTGAAATGGCTCCACTCAGGTGAAAAGTCTGGGTTTGGCGGGTGTGGCTGTCCAAGACCGGCACTCTGGAGGAGGTCTTGCTCCCCTCCACCCTCCCCCACTCCATGGCCTCTCCCAGGCCTCTGCCAGCAGGCAGGACCTCAGGCCAATGGATCTTCCCTGGCTGTGATGTGGGCCGGGAGGTTCCCTGCCCAGGATCACAGCCTGAGCTGGGTGCACAGCCCTCTTCTGGGAGGAGTGTTGCCACTCAGGCATGCTGGTCTGCCCCTGAAGGCACACACTCCTCAGTAGGCCCTTTCACAGATCTCCGTTCTGTGCCCAGGGGCAGTGCGATCGTGACCTGCGTGTCTGGGGTCTCGTGTGCAGGCCTGTTACCTGGGCCCTGGAGATCAATCCCTGACCCTGCCAGGGGTAGGGGTGCTGGTCTTGAATCACCTACAGGGCACCCAAGCTGGATCGATTTCACTCCACCTCGGGATTTGCCCCGCTCTCCTGGAGTCCCCAGGCAAGCAGCACCTGGGAGGGCTGGCAGGTAGGGAGCTCGCAGTCTGAGTACCCCTCAGTCTGCTGTAGGTCCCCAAAAGGAAAGGTCCCGTTCCTTGGAGATGCCTCCGTGTGATGGCTAAATTGTCTCTCTGGGCCCCCACGGGTAGGGAAGGGGAAGGAGAGAATGGAGCACTATGGCGTCTGCCGCTAGGCTCGGGTCTGCGCCCAGGGAGGTGCCCCGAGGAGGCTGGGAGCCCAGCGCTGAGTCTGCAAGAGGCCACTGCTCACTGGTGGCAGCCGTCTCTGGGCTGGTGTCGGCAGGTCTCTCCAGCCGCTCAGGAGCCACGGGCAGTCCGAGATGCAAGGGAGCGGGAAGTTAACTGCTCCACCTACCCTTGTCGCTGGTCTCCAAGCCTCTCGGGACCTTTCTCCATCCAGTTCTCCTCTGCGACGTCTTCCCGTGGAGTCTCCTGTAGTTTCAGGCACCCTTCCTTCCGACCCTCACCCGATCTATGTTTCTCTGCTCGCTTATATTTTTTCTCTTTCTTCTAAAATTCGTCTTTTTTGCAGAGACACTCTGACTGGAGGCTTTTCTCATCTGCCATCTTGGCTCCTCCCCCCCAACAACCCACTTCTCTTTCCATCATATTATTATGCTGCCTCTCAGGAAATGCACTTTGAATTGAGACATGCTTTTAAGAAAATTGTGATCAAATGTGTATCGGAAGGTCATGGACGCCATGTCCTTGAAGTCCTGTGGTAGCAACCTTAACTACAGTGACCGAGCCATCCTGAGGAGTTGCCCTGCCTGGGTAGGATCTCACCGGCAGTGATTAGCACATCGGTAGCTGAGGATGAGTTGTTTCTACCCTAGATTCTATTGGCACCACTCATACCCTTGTTAAAAAAACATTTTATGTGATTATGATCCTTACTGGGTGGTAAAATGTTTTTAAAAACATTAAATCAAATTTGAAATGGAATCATTGAACTTTTTAAAGTTAGGAAATATTTAGACATGAATCGAGTTGTGCTGATAGCTGAGTGTCATATTGCTCTGCTGAAGCTTTGTAAACATTTTGCATGGATGAATGTGGCTCTGGTCAATACCCAGGCAACCTCCTGTCACAGAGAAGCGGTGTTATGTGGGTGACAGCACAGCCACCTGCGAGGCAGGGGACCTGCCAGCAGCCAGCTCTGCCACTGGCCAAATCACCTTACACAGTCATTTCACTTGTGAGTCTCAGTTTCCTCATCCCTGCAGGAGATGATCTGCAAAGGCTCTTTTGGTCCAAATTGCAACTGAAGAAAGAGTTCAATCGAGTAAATGCTTCAGCCTTCATCTTGTAAAGCAAAAAATGAGTTAATCCATGAAAAATGCTTACAGCAGTGCGTGCCATGAGGTAGCTGCCTTATAAATATTAGCCACCAAAATCATCATTATCATTATGCCAAGAGCTCTGAAACCATGGCAGTGTAGAGCTGAATTTAAAGACTTAGTTTGGGACAGAGCTAGCATTGGAACCCAAGGGCTCAGATTTCCAGTTCAGGGCCCTTCGGTCTCTTACTTCCTCTGGAGGGAATTGTGTATGGCTCACTCCCCTCTGTTACTGTTGGAGTAAAGGACGCAGTGCTAACTGTATAATGTCATAATCTGGGCCAAGATGAGAAAGATAATATTGCTAGGAGAAAAGACCCAGGTAATAGATGTGGTAAGTGGTTGAACAGAGTCACCGTGACAGAGTTTCCAGGGGAGGGAGGAGTGTGTTCCGGGTTGTTCACAAGGAGAGGCTTCATACAGGATGACGCTGGGGCCGGACGTGGGAGGACGATTGGGATTTCACCAGTCAGGGCTGAGCAGGAAGACACTCCCAGCTGAGGAGGCTGCATGGGCCACAGTGTGGAGCCTCAAATGCCGGCACGTCGTGGGCTGTGTGGTTTGTGTAGTGGGGGCTCAGGGAGTGTGTGCAGCAGAGCGCCAGGCCCAGATTCTACGGGGCCTTTTATGCTAAGCCAAGGAGTGTAGGCATCCTCCACTGGGCAGCAGAGTTCCAGCTGTGTCCAGAAGAGCTCTAGGATTCCTTGGAGCTGTCTCGGGTTCCAGAGCAGCTTAGATTTTATCTGTTTTATATCCTGGGGCTCCTTATAACACCTCACTGAAAAATTCTAGGGTTCTTCTGCTGCTTTAACCCTTTTTCATAAGGGTTGAAATCCACTGTGTAGATAAAGGTGGAGAGTTAATAAAAGTCTTGAAGCCAGAGAAGTGACCCGATTGAATTTATGTTTTAGAAAGCTCACCCTGGCAACAGTGAGGATGCTAAGTTAGGAGGCTGGTTCGGGTAATCCGGGTGCGCAAGAAGGAAGTGTAAACCAGGACAATGGCAAGGGGGCAGGAAGAGGATGGAGTCAAGGGACAGTTCAGAGGTCAAGGGTCTGTGACCTGAAGATGGACTTGATATGGAGAAAGAGGGTTTCTAACCTGGGTGCCTGGGTGGATGGTGAGTGGCGGTGATGAAAAAGCTCCAGTCTAGGTGACCTTGAAGACAGGGATCTTGGAAATCAGGTGAGACAAGCTGTAATAACAAGTGAACCCCATATGGAGCAGCAAACACAATGCCTGGAACAAACCAACACAATTCGAAAGAGAAACTCTTTCCTTTGAGGGCCTGAGCAGAGGGAAGCCTCCTCACCTGCTTCTCCAGCATCTCATCAGGGCCCTGGAGGACCATAAGCTGGAAGCAAGAGCCAGCTCTTCCGGGGGCGGATGAGAGAGATGTTTTGCAAATGCTACGCTGCCAAAGCATTCCCTTGATACTAAGAACAATCAGCCTCCTTTTTATTTGGCAGAAAAATCTTCAGTGTATTTCACAGGATGCCTGGGACTGTGGGCCTTGTGCCAAATGAAGACCTGGGCCTCTTTTCTTAATTTGTTGGAGACTTGAAAAATATGGCAAAATGTGCTCCGACCCCATAATTCAGATTCACTTATGGAATAGAAATGTGCTCTGTGCCCTTCCTTAGAACAGACTGTTAGTTGTTGTGGTAACTTCACATTTGATCTCCTAGCAGAGCTCCTAATTCTCGGATGGACCAAAGGGGAGAAATAAGCTATCGTGGCTCTGCCCAGTACGGCAGCCAGTACCCACATGTGGGACGTGCCCTTGAGTGTGAGTGGTTTGAATTAACATACTCTAGAAGTATAAAGTACACACTGGATTTCAAAAACGGTATGAAAAAAATGTGAAATATCCCAATACTTTTTAAATATTGGTTACATGTTCACATGATGGTATTTCAAACTCATTAAACTGGATAAAATGTATTATTGCCATTAATTTTGTGTTTTTTGTTACTTGTTTTAATGTGGCTACTGGTAAACTTAAAATTGCAAGTACATGTGTGTGCAGTGTGTATCAGCATACATTAGTGTTTCCATTGGACAGAGCTGCTCTAGGTGATTGAGGTTCCCCAATACTCAAGTTAAAAGCAAAGCTTTTAACATCTAGGTAACTTTCATTTTATTTTTATTGCTTTGAAATCACCTTTTCTAAGAAGATAATATTTGGATCAGAAGTTTTCTTTTTCCCTAATGGCTGGATGATAGGGTAAATTATTAATATTAATTTTTAAAATTCAGCCGTGCATTATAATTTTATAGGATTTCAGTTCTTTCATGCCCCACCTCCACTTTTTTCTCACTACACAGGAAAACAGATGACCCTAAGTAACAGTATCTGAAAATAGAGAACAGGGACACTCTCCACATGTGCC
Source organism: Propithecus coquereli (assembly GCF_000956105.1). NCBI lineage: Eukaryota > Metazoa > Chordata > Mammalia > Primates > Indriidae > Propithecus > Propithecus coquereli. The sequence continues at coordinate 1,485,583 of NW_012145523.1, forward strand.
TATGAGATATGGACTCATTAAAAACACCAGACCCACAAAGCAGTTGAAAAAAAAGTATGCGAACACCCAGGGCAATAAATGAAAAACTTATGTTAATGCAGTGCTAAGAATGAAAATTGTAGCCTATAAACTTCTTTTTTTTAAGAAAGAAATAGTGGGATAAGAGCCTGGAAATAGGAAAGTTAAGTTGCCATGGAAACAATCACTTATCCGCAATGCAAGTATTCCATGTGCATGAGAGGTTACACGTGTAAAAAGAATGGCAGATACACACTGCGCGTGTGTTGGAGCACCGCTCTGAGTGCTTTATGTGTAAACTCTGTCGCAGCGATGTGAAATAGGGATTGTTTGTTTCCTGAGGCAGAGAGAGAGACTCGCCCAAGATCACCAAGCTAGTCAGCAGCAGAGTCAGGATGGGACCCCAGGCCTTCACCCCTGACCTCACACCGTGTGGCCTTCTCTGCCAGCGCTGCGCAATTACAGCAGGAGAAAATCGTGTGGGGCCAGAGAGCATGGCAAGATTTTAAATATTTCTAGTTTTGTTGTATCTTAGGATTTTAATGTTTTTAACATTTGTAACCTTGATGCAATTAAAAGCAGGAGATGATAATTAACTAATTTTTTTATGAAGAAAGGAAGAACTCAAAATAAATATTTTGAGTAGAAAGTGAGTTCAGTTCTATGGGAGATAACAGGACGGAGCTGCGTTACTGGGTCCCTTAATAGTGACACAGAAACACAAACCCTTGTGATAAAGTTACTAATTTTTAAAATTTTATTACAAATCACTTGTAATGTTAAAACATGCTCCACCAAAGAGGTTTACGCAGTGGAAACTTGGAGAAATAGTTGCTGTTAATACTGTATCCAGCTTGGAGTTACTTCTTCATCCTCAACCTAACAGGCATTATATGGAATTTTTTTTTTTGAATTTTGGAGAATATACTTTGTCAAAACTTCTAAAAAATGCGTGAGGCTTTTAAAGTTCTGTTTCTTTTTCCTGCTTTGTTCAAGTTGAGGCTGGAGTTTTAAATTTTAAAGGGAATTTGTTTTTCAGAAAGATATAAGTGAGGGAAGACAGCGCCGCGACAGAATTCTGGCGCTGGATGGTGGCGGCGACCCTGGCTACGCGCGCTGTGTTACGTTGTGCACCGCGGACCCTCTGCTGGTGTTATCAGCACGGAAGGGGCCCTCAGCCCACTGAGACTCCAGCCTCTGCCTCTGGCAGGCTTATTACGCTATGAAAGAATTTTCATCAGGCAACTCACAGTGTTCTTTTCACTCAAAGCCACCCACACTCGGGCTGGAGGAGAACCTTGGCAACCGTGGGGGACCCTGTGCCCTCAGCAACCACTTCTGTCCGCAGGACCCTTCCAAAAGTGCCTTTGTCCACCTGCCTGATTCTCTGCATGGCCACACTTCTGGGGAGAGTCATTAACATTGACATTAATTTGTCAAAGCTTTGACAAAGTATATTCTTTAAAATTGAAAAAAAATCAAAATAATGCCCATGTTATGTTGAGGATAAAGAAGTAACTCCAAATTGGATACACTATTGAGTGCAACTATTTCTCCAAGTGTCCCCTGGGTAACCTCTTTGTACGTTTTAACCCTACAAATGATTTGTGATAAAATTTCAAAAATGAATAACTTTATCACAAGGGTTTGTGTTTCTGTGCACTGCTAAGGGATCCAGTAACGCAGCTCAGTCCTGTTATCTCCCATAGAACCGAACTCACTTTCTACTCTGAACATTCCCCCTGCGTGGAATGGGGCTCCTTGTTCACATCTCGGTTTAGGGGAAGCCACCCTGACCTCCCTGACCAGATGACTCCCTGCCACATGCTCTCGAAGCTCCTTCAGGGCGCAGCCAGCTCCTCTGCTTGGGGGTGCGTGCTTGCTGTGGCCTACACTGGCGGCTCTGTGAGAATCTGATTAACGAAGTCATCTTTCCCTAAGTTCCACAGGAGAAAGGATCCTGCCCGCTTTTGTCACCGCCGCTCACCAACGTGCCTGTCGCAGTGCCTGGCACATTGTAGGCACCTGATAAATATTTGCTGATGAAGGGAATGAAAGATTGGCAGCACTGCAAGCTCCCCGCGTCAAAGCGCAGCCGAGCCCTCCCTGCGGGCGCCCGCGCGTCTGCTGTGCAGGCACCGACCGCAGCGCCATTTCCAGTCCTTTCTCCCTGGCTCGTGCCCCTGGCCGCACCTTTGCCCACACGTTCTTTGTCCCTGTTCCCAGCTCCTACATTTTAGGCAAGATCAAGGTCATCAGAGAAAACCCCCTCGACCTCCTTGCCCTCTGGGCTTTCACCCATTTTCTTCTTCCTTTCGGACACAGGAAAATTGTCCCTGTACCTTGCCAAAGCCAGCTCCTCCTGTTCTGATTCCGCCCCTCCAGCCTTCCCCGGGCCACTGCTCTATCCTGCATCTCCTGTCTTTTCTCCTCTCTCTCCCCTGACTCCTTCCTTTCGCCTCCAGCCGTGCTCAGGACCTCCGACGTGCCAGTGCAGCTCTAGAGCGCTGTCCCACAGAGCTCTGTGCCAAGGGCAATGCCCTGGGTCTGTGCTGTGCCGTCCGGAGGTCACCAGCCACACGTGGCTGTTGAGCACGTGAGATTTGGGTAGCATGACTGAGGAAAAGGATTTTTAATTTTATTAATTTTTAACTAGTTAAAATTAAAATAGACCCATGTGGATAGTGCCCGCCATATGCAGGATTCCGAAGTCATGTTACTTAAGTTAAAATAAATGACAGTTTCACCATCTCCTAACCATACGACCTTGGGCAAGGTACTTAAGTTCTTTAAGTACTCAATGTTTTCATTTAAAATTGTGACGATAGGACTACAGTGTGGGGTTGCTATTAATGAGATAATTCGTGGTATTACATTCAGCAGATATTGTATACTCACAGGATAAACACTCAATATGTGTTTGCTGTTGTCACCACCATCATCATCACCTCCGTTGTTATCCCGTCCTATTCATGTTGCTTTTTCAAACTTCAAGTCAAGATGCTTTAATGAACAACAAAATCAGTTAAGTGGACTTCAGCATTTTTTAAAAAATAAATACATTAGAATAAAATAAGGAATATGAGTGCCTCTCATGTAGTAGAGGTAGACATTAAGTCATGAAACACTTGTTTCTTTTCATGGGTGAATGTGCACCAAGTGTTGAGGTAAAATGTATTTCTTATCATGGATTGCATTAAAAAAAAAGATTGTATTTCTCTAGAAATGTTGCTTTAGAGTTTAGAAGGGCAAAACTGATATCCCAGAGGCCAAATCCAATGACTTCTCAATGTCATCTTGATTTCTTGGTCCTCTGGCACTGAAATTCACATTCTGTTTGACTGAATTTCCTTCCTCCCTTGACTTGCTCTGTTTACCTTCTCCTTCCCATCCAGTGATTCTCCAAGAACCACTTGTATCAAAATCACTCTAGGGGTATGTGGATATGTGGTAGCCTCCAAGGTGGCCCTGTGATTTTGTCTCCTGTCACCCTGTGTGAACAGGGATCTTTGCTTTGTTCAGTTCTGTGTTTCCAGTACTCAAAGCAATGCCTTGCACATAGTAGGACTCGATATGTATTTGTTGAATGAACAGGTGACAATGAGAAAAATTGTACCTAAAAGGAATGCAGGCTTGGGTTTATGACTACGAGCTTCTTGAAGGCTGAGATGACGTCTGTTTGCATTTTTATGGGTTTGCATTATGTTCAGCACATCTTAGGCTCTCAGTAAATGCTGGATGGATGTTGAGTAAGTGACTCCATAGCTGAGGCTTGTTTTCTTCTCACCCTTTCCTCTGGTGTCATTAATGTCATTAAGCATTAGCCTTCCTGAAGAAAATGTTCATGCCAAGCTGACAGTGGTTTTAAAGGTAAGAGTCCTTAATAAATCAAGAGGAAAAGGGAAGGTGATAGAAGATGAGGCATAAGAAAAAGGTCATGAAAATAACATTTTTTATGTAATTAACTACTGAAATTGTTTCTGAAAGCACCGGTTTATCTTTACCTGGTAGTTAACTGAAATGGAAAATTTGACTATAGGTGGTGACTGTGTTAATTCATCTCAATAGAAACACTTGTTTGATTTAATCTAACAACCAAATAGTACCATATAGAGGCTAAACCTTAAAGTTACTGAAAATATTTTTACAATTCAGAATTAAATAAAAAGGCTAAAGGCCCAGAGAATAGTTCTGCTGCTGTTCTCCACACCCCCCCCCCCCAGGGATGTCAATGTAACTAACTAAAATTATGTTCTAAGTGTCAGATATTTCTGCCAGACTCTGCGGTGGCAGCTATCTTTGCATATTGACATTACTAGAGGCTTGTTTTAGTGAGAGCCTCATCCATTAAGAACCCCACTGGATGCAGAATTAATTGCTGGAGAAAGCATCAGAAGCACGAGAACATCATGGTCCTTGCCCTGAAGGAGGTTACTATGTAAGCAGGTGAAACAAATATGAAAAAAGCAGGGGGAAAAAAAAAAAGCAAAGGAACACGTGAGTGCAGATTACTTGACAGCCTTTTGGTGGAGTCTGCTAGTTACCTACTGAAATCTGATCTTCCCTTCTACCCTGGGAACAGTTATTCTTGGGACTACATTTCCCAGCTCCCTTTGTGTGCATGTGAGACCACGTGACTAGTTGGCCGTGTGACCTCATTATGGCCAGTGGAATGTGGGCAGAATGGATGTGGGCTAATGTGGGGCCTGGCCCCTATATAGCATATCCTCCTTCCCCTATGGGCTGATGGAAAAATATATGTATGTTATCGTGCTGTGTTGACCCTATTTTGAGGCACTGGCTTACAGCTGATTAGTTCCCCTTTTTGAGCAGCCAGCTACATCCGCACCCCAACCACTTACCATTTTGGGTTCTCATGTGGGGCCCTGTCCATACCCCCACCACTTAGTTGGGGCTCTCACGTGGGGCCACTGCCCTAGTCACCCCAGGGCCACATATCGGATAACTAGGGTTAACCCCTATGCTCTACAACCCTCCGAAATTATCCAAGTTTACCAACCTACAAGGAGTCCATGAAACCTAGCTAACCCCACCCCACTTGCCACACATAAGCTGCCCGAGCAGCTCTGCCTTGCTCTCACCCTGTCCCCAGGTACCACCCCCTATGTGGCCCTGTCTGGCAGCCTTCTCTCATGAGGAGCCTATACCAAGAATTCTGCCTTTCATCTATCCAAATGTTATTGTGGTGTGTCCCACTATCTTTAAATCTTATAAAACAGCTGACATGGCAGAGACAAGAGACTCTTGGGAACCACATGTTGAAGACAAGGTTGCCTTCAGTCTGGGCTTCTGAATGACTGCTGTCCCCCTACTCTGTTTACCATGAGTTCCCCAATCCATGCCCACCACCATCAACCTGTACGTCCTGCATGCGAGAAGGAAACTTCTATTATGTTGGCACCATTACATGTTTTGGCTTATGTGTTACACAGTCATTACAGGAAAACAGCCAACCCACAGCTAAGGATATAGCATGGGATGAAGAAGCTTCTGGGGAGGGACAGTGTGAGCTACTATCCCAACCTCTATGAGGAGGGAAGCTCTGGAGGGGCACTCAAGGCTGACCTTTAACAAATGGCAAACTAGTCTAGCAGTTAACCATATTGGGCATCCCTCCCCTCCTCTCCCAAGGGAAAGCCTTCAGTCAAAAGACTCCTTAGGAGACAGATCTTTCTTATCTCTATTTTCAAAAATATACTGTTGGTACAGGGTATTCTCAAAGTTAATGCCATGTCATTAAGCTCCAGGTTTATTCCCACCTTCTCCCCGTCTATATTTCTCTTTTTTTCTCTCCTACCTCTTCTTATGCATTCCATATCAATTTTTAATTACCTAATAAGTATTATATAATAATCTCCTCACCCCCCAAAATAATAAAATGAAATAAAGGTCATGGTAATAAAACAAAAGTATTTTTGACCACTCCCTCCTACATAATTCCATCTGCTCTCACTAACCTGGATGTAACCCCACTGCTGTGAATCATTTCAGACCTTTTTCTTTTGTGTTCGTGTTAATCCATAGAAAAATCTATGGTATCGCCTTTCCATAAATCCTACCTTGCTGTACATTTTGTTCCACAATTTGCTTCTTTCACTCAGCAACAATGTTTCATAGCACTCTCCATGTTCCTACATGGAAATCTAATTCATTCCTAATGGCTACATAGTGTTCCTTAGTATGAATAGACCACAATTTATTTACTCATTTCATTATTGAGGTTGTTTCCAGTTTTCCACTGTAACAAAAATATCTGCAGTGAGCATCTTTGGACCTGCCTTCCTGAGCACTTACTATGTGCTAGATAGCTTCAGATGCCTTCAAGGCATAATCCCACTGAATCCCCTGAACGCTTGGGTGAAGTAAGCACTGGCATCATCTTTGTTCAGTGGATGAAGTGCTTAGGCGAATGTGCCAGGCTTTCTTTAGGGTTAGACACCAAGCAGGGCAACTGCAGGGTCGATTCACCCTTCTCTGTAGTGGCAGCATGTGTTTTAAGAGCACCTGGGATTTGCTGAATTAGGCGTGGTAAGACACACAGACATATAAATGTCTGCATGAAGGAAGCAGTTTCCTACACGCAGAGATCCCTAGATGGGGTGCGTGGCACACCATGCAGGCCACGAGAGGAAGCCCCGAGGTAGGCCTAAAGGCAGAGCCAGTGAGGTGGGGTGGGAAATGGGAGCAAGAGCCCTTCTTGTGGTTTCCGTGGGAGAGAGCAGGTGAGGCCGGGTAGACAGATTTGAGATCGGCTAGTTTAATAATTCTGGTAAGCTCTGGGGCATAGGAGCTGTCATTAGTTGTTCGGTACCTGGCCCTGGGGTGATGAGGGCAGGGCACTCATGTCCCCGAGTGTGAAAGCTCACAGAGGAGGTGGTAGGCTGTGTGGGCTCTGGTTTACTATCTCTAGGAATTGGCTAATTCTGGAAAGGGTGGTCCTTCCAGGGTCACCGACATCCTGGATGTCAGAGCATGAGAATAGAGAAAATAAAAGGCATGGTCACTACACAGCAATGTACACTTCCACCAGCAGAATGAGGATTCCCTTTTCCCTGCACTTGGTATTATCACACTTAATGTATCTGTAGTCCATCTGATGGGTGAAAACAGTGTCTCCTGTTTTAATTAACTAATGATGCCGAGTACCTTTCATGTATACGTGGGCCGGTGGGGAAGAGTCCCTTGTTGGCTCCCCACTCCAGGGTCTTCCCATCTTCTCTGGGTTTCTCCCTCTGTCTTCAGACATGAGCCAAACTTCCCTGTGTGGCTTCTGAGCCCTTCCTGGTATGGCCCAGGTGCTTCTCAGAAGTTTTATCTCTTGACTTTCCCAGCTCGCACTCTAAATTCTATCCTTGGTCTCTGTCCCCAGTCCTTCCCTCCTGGTCTTCGCAAGGCTGTTCCTTCTGTGCAGAACATTCACTGTACCTTCTTTCCCCTTCATTCCCTTTACACACAAACACACACACACACACACACACACACACACACACACACACTTCTCATATGACACATACGATCATTATCTCCAGGACTCCTTCCCAGGGCACCTCCTCCTATGTGCTTTCCAATCATAGCACTTACCCCATGGCACTGTAAATTGCAGGCCTATTTTTCAACTCTCCCCATAGATTATAAGCTTGTTGAAGACAAAGATTGTGTCTTCTTTGTTTTTGTATCCTCCATACCTAGCACAATGACTGAAACATGCCAGGTCCCCAGGAAGTGCACTTCGGAAGAACGGATGGGAGCCTCACTGGATGACTTATGCTGCCCCTGGGGCTCGTTTCCTTGCTGACCGTGGAGTCCCTCCAGGGCAGAGGTGGTGGGTGAATCAGATGCATTGAAAATTCTAGATCTGCACCCAAACACAGCATCTAGTGCAATGCAAGGTTCGTATTCCAGCATGTCCTGGGCTCATTAAATGGTTTGTGGTTGATGGTATGTTTTCCTGGATGTGCAGGATTAAGGAAATACAGATGAGAGGAGAGATCAACTGGCTCCAGTCCTTGGTTTTCAATGTTAGAAAGAGATTGGTGGGGATGGTTTCCTTTCCTTTGAATATTAATTAATTCAGAAAAATAATTATTGATTGCTCTACTGTGTTCAGGCTCTGTGCTCAGCAATGGGAGGACCAAGTAGGTAAACACTGTTCTTGCCCCTTGAGAACTCAGCATCTATTCTTATTTATTTATTTATTTTTTTTGAGACAGAGTCTCACTGTGTGGCCCGGGCTAGAGTGAGTGCTGTGGTGTCAGCCTAGCTCACAGCAACCTCAAACTCCTGGGCTCAAGTGATCCTTCTTCTGCCTCAGCCTCCCGAGTAGCTGGGACTACAGGCATGCGCCACCATGCCCGGCTAATTTTTTCTATATATTTTTAGTTGTCCGATTAATTTCTTTCTATTTTTAGTAGAGACGGGGTCTCACTCTTGCTCAGGCTGGTTTCTAACTCCTGAGCTCAAACAATCCGCCTGCCTCGGCCTCCCAGAGTCAGCATCTATTCTGAGACGTGGGCACAAGCAGCTCGCCGTAAGTGTGCTTCATGCATCAAGGAAGGAGGCTGACAAGGCATGGGGAGTGGGAGGCGATGCTTAGGCAGCGATGATCCAGGACTGTACTGTGAAGCAGCGTGCCATGCTGGGAAAGCTGGCTCTCTGGGGCCTCAGGGACACAGGAGCTGAGAGGTGCTCAGGAGGGAAGGAGAAAGGGCCACAGGGCGCAGGGAGTGTTGGAGTGTGGTGATGCCGGCCACGGATCCCTTTGGTCACCTCCTGTTCAGGTCCCATTATTTCCCTTCTCTGCTCACAAGCCTCGCTTCTCACTCTGAATAAAAGCCAGGCCACTGCCACGGCCTCTAAGGTCCATGTCAGCCAGGTGCCCTTTCCGACCTTCCTGGCGCTGGCCGTCGCTCACCCGCTCAGCCTCACTGATTTCCTGTTTCCTGAACACGACAGGCATGTCCTGCCGCAGGCAGTTTGCGTTTGCTCCCCCCTCTGCCTGGAAATGCTTTTCCCTCAGAAAGCTGTGTGGCTTTCTCCTTTGTCTCCTTCAGGTTTAAATGTCACCTTCTCAGTGAGGGCTTCTCTGTCCACTTTAGTAAAAACTACACCTCCCTCTCTGCACAGAAGGTGTGACGGACTGCTGGTTTCCCTGCCCCTCCAATCCATTCTCTTTATCCGGTCTCCTGGCTGCCCAGTACAGACACATTTCCCAGCTTCCCTTGCAACTAAGTATGGCCATGTGACTAGGTTCTCACTAATGACATGTAACAGAACTAATTTGTGTAACTTCCCCCTCACTTGCCTGAAAGAAAATTGTTTGCCTCAGACTTCCTTTTTTTTTTTTTTTTATCAGTTTCTTTCAGGCTGGCCCCCAAACATGCCGGTGATCTAGCTTCGACTACATAAACAGAGACCACACCTCAGGGGATGGCAGAGCAATGAGGCAGAAGGAACCCGCGTCCTGAATGACTCTGTGGAGCAGAGATAACCTGCCACGTGGAATGGTAAGAAATTTACATGTGCAAGAAATGAACTTCTCTTTAAGTGACACTTAAATGGAACACTTTGTTGCAACAGCTCAGCCTATACTCTAACTTACATAGCTCCTCTACCCCTTCCCTAGTTTATTATTCTGCCTAGAACATAGCACCACCTAACATGTAAAATGTTTTCCTTCTTTTATTTATCGTGTGTCTTCCTTAACTAGAGTGTAGGTCTTGGAGGGCAGGGTTTTGTCTTTGTTCACTGTTGCATCCCCAGCACTTAGACTAGTGTCCAGTTCATAGTAGGCACTTAGTGGATACATATAGAACAGACTATTACTGGCCATGAAACGGGAAATCATAGTCTATGCCATGAAGAAAGAGCTTCAGTAAGTTTTGAAAAATAATCCTAGGGCAAGGGGATGGCAGGGAGATGATGGGGTTTGGGGAGTGAAAAGAGTGGGAACTTCACGCAGGGAGGGGAGAGAGAAGGCACAGCGAGAGGAGGGCTGGGATCTCTAATCTCCCCAGAAAAGCCCCTGCTGCTCTCCTGTGTTTGGGAGGAGGACTCTGAGGCTTTGCTTTAGCACCTCTCCCCACTGGTGTGGATTTTGGGATTGAGAGAGGAGGAGAGTTAAGTAAGGCCCCTCCCCCTGCTTGGCAGGAAGTCAGCCGCACTCCCTTCTGCATTCCTTCTACCTCATCCCCTCCCTCCTCTTGAGAAAAACGTATATCAAAATATATTCGAGATGACTTATTCTGTAGACTTCTTAAGGTGGACGGTGTTCATAGAAATAGCTGTGGAATGGTGGAAAAACTATTAGGGTGAAGCTGAATTCAAGTCTGAGGTCCTTATTGGCTGGGTGGTCCTGAGTAAAGGCACAGACCTCCTTTGTCCTCACCAGCCTCCCCAGGAGTATGAGCCCAGCTCTCTTTCTGTTGTGAGATGTTCTGGCTGAACTGCGTCCCCCACCCCCAATTCATATGTCGAGTACCTCAGAATGTGACTATATTTGGACACAGGGCCTTTAAGGGGGGAATTAATTTAAAATAGGGTTTTAGGGGGTTCCCTATTCCAATATGACTGGTATTTTTAATAAAAAGAGGAGATTAGAACACAGACACACAGAGGAAAGACCATGTGATCACACAGGGAGAAGATGGCCCTCTGCAAGCAAAGGACAGAGGCCTCAGTAGGAGCGTGCCCTGCCGACACCTCCGTCTTGGACCTCCAGCCTCCAGAACTGTGAGAAAATAGATCTCCGTTGTTTAAGCCACCCAGTCTGTGGTATTTTGTTACGGCAGCCTTACAAAAATAATACATGGGATAGTGTAGAAAACTTACAACATGGAATGCTGTAGCTGCCCCCAAAATGCTTGTCTTCCTCACTTGCATTAACAGAAGCACATTATTTAAAATGCAGAAGTGCCAGTACTGCCCTGCACTGGTCAGGACCCACAGAACGAAGACAGAGCCCCTTTCTGGAAATACATTTTGATTGTTGGGGGTGGGTGGTCATTGAGAAACTGGGTCACGTTCAGAGAAAGACCACAGGCTGGTGAGGAGTCTGAGAAACGTCCCACTGAAGGAAGTGGCTGTGTCTGACCCAGAAAAGGGAAGACTCAAGGGAACGGGAAGTCTTCTATAAATGGGTGAAATGCTCTCTTAAGAGAGAGGAATTCGACTTGGCTGTGAGGGCCCCGAGTGGAGAGCCAGCATCGGTGGGTGAAAGTTTTAGGGAGGTAGATTTCAGCTGAATCTAAGGAAGGCTATTCTAAGAGAGCTGTTGGCAAATACGGCAGGCTTCCTCAAGAAGTATTTGATAAAAGTGGATGACCACTTATGAGAAATGTCAGAGAGGGGGACTCAAGCACAGATCCCATGTTTGGCCCAGATAAACTTGGATGTTCCTTTGAGTCCTGCCATTCATGTATAAATGGGTTGTACTCCAGCTGAAGAACAGATTTCAACAGCACTCAGACGTATCTCCTATGATGGTAAAAACATGTATTTTTGGTCTTTGTTGATTTGATAGCGATTAGAAAAGATTTAGAAAATTTACTGAGAAAAAAATGGAATAAATATCAGAACTGCAGGACATTCATGGGACCTTAGAAACATGGAAGATGTCCAACTAAGATTTTGGAGCCCAAAGTACAAGCTTTAGCGGGAAGTAACGTGTGGTAGTCAAAATCTTGAACTTACTCTGTGCAAGGCTGCAGTCTCAATTTTAAAAATTGAAAAAAAAATACTGGGCTTGATTTATCTACTAAAAAAGCTAATCTATCCTGAAAGAATTTGCTAGAATTACTCCTAGTAAGCGTCCACTGCAAAAGCTGTAATTTCCTAACTACCATCAGTGTGTGAGATTTGGGTGGAAATACGATAGAAACAAGGGATGACTTGGTGGCTGTGTTAGGAACATGGTCTTCACGTCCACAAATTACTACAGAATCATGGAGTGTCACTGGCTTTAAAGTGCTGCCTGCGGGCACCACCTCATAAGCTCACACCCCTTAATCACCGTGGTGGGAACGTGGGTCCTCGACTGCAGCGGGCCGAGGGAGGCCTACCTTGGGGAGTGGCCGCGGGCAGCCCGCGCCGGTGGGAGTGAGAGCCGCGCCCGCTGCGCGCTGAGCCCGGAAGGCAGAAACCACGCAGGGACCGCACGGATCCGGCGAACTCTCTCCACCGGGGCTGGGAGGGCAAACATCCCGACCCCTTGGGTTCCGATCCGCGGCCCCAGTTGCCTCCCCTCCCCCAGGTACCCAACCTGCTGCGTGGCACAGACCCCCTCCCTCCCCGACCCCCGCCTCGTCGCCCAGGGGAGCGTCTGCCCGGCCGAGGCTCGGAGGGGCTGTCTCCTCTCCAAGACGGCCGAGACTCCGCGCTCAACGCCTGCGGCCGGCAAAAGGGAAAACACCGAGGGGGCAGGGGACGGGGACAGCGTCTCTCAACCGCCTCAGGTTGTCCTTCGGGCTCCAAGGGGACCCGCAGACCGTTGGCGGGGGTTGGCGGAGGGGCGTAGCGCGGGAAATTAAGAGACTTTGGCAATTGGCAGCCCCCTGTTCGAGTTGACCCTGTTGGTGGCGAGGGTCCTGGGGCGGGGACCGGCCGCCGCGCACTCCCGCCTGTCGGTTTGGAGGCTGAGTCTCCCGCGCCGCCCGGAGCGCTGGGAGCCCCGAAGGCCACGCGGAGACTGCGGCGGGCACAGGCGCTCGCGCGCGGCGGGGCGGGGGCCGCGGGGCTGTGCCTGCGTTCGAGAGCGGCCGCCGGGCGCCTCGCGTCCCGACAGGTGCAGGCGCGCGGGCTTCCCATTGGTCGCGGCGGCGGCGGCCCCTTCCCCCTCCCCGCCCTCGCCGGTCCCCCTGCCCCGCCGCGGCGCCCGCTCGGTTGGCGGAGGCGCGTCCCCCCGCGCGCGCTCCCGGCCGCGTGCCCCTCGCCCCGTCGCCGCCCCCTCCCTCTGTCCGCGCCGCCGCGCGCTCGCCAGCTCAGGTAGCGGGCGCGCGGCGCCTCCTCGGGGGCGCGCGGCCAGGCTGGTCCTCCCCCCGCAGCCGCCCGCCGGGGGAGCCGGGGCGCGAGCGCGCGCGGGGGGAGCTGGAGCCGGGCGCCGCCGCCGAGGCTTCCGTCTCGCTCGCTCGCGCAGCGGCGGCAGAGGTCGCGCACAGATGCGGGTTAGGCTGGCGGGGGGCGGAGGCGGAGGAGGGAAGCGAGCTGCATGCATGAGCCCCACAGGTAAGGCGGACCGGGAGCCCGGGAGGGGCTCTCCATCCCGGGGAGGCGCGCGCAGGCCGGGGAGGGGACTTGGCCCCTGCTGCTGCTCCCCAAGGGAGGAATTCTTTTGACAGCCCAGAGGAATCTCTTTGGGGACTGGGGCAATAGGATCCATCCCGATCCCGGGGGAAGCCAGAGAAGTAGCTGGGGGAGACGGTACCACGTTGTGAGATTGCTGAGAGCGAAACATAGGCCCAGGGAAAAGTGTTTTCTCAGCCCCCAGGCGCTGGAAGGCTTTCGACTTTCCTGCCTTGGGCACCACCGCTGAATCCCGGGGACCGGCGCGGAGCCAGCGTCGCTAACCCCTGCCCGCCTCCCCTCCTCCACCCTCCGCGCGCGACACCCGCGGCGGCTGCTCCTGGTGCGCCCCGCGCGGGGGCCGGGCGGTCTCGCCGTGGGAAAGGGGGCGGAGGCCGCGCGGGGGAGGACCGGGATGGAGCCTGGGAAGCCGAGGCGCCGGGTCCCAGGGCGGAGGAGGGGGAGTGTGGCCCCCGAGCCCCGACAGCCTGGGGTATCGTCGCGCTCCGCTCCCGGTTGCAGACTCTGGCAAGCCGGATGCCCTCTGTGGATGAAAGATGTATCATGGAATGAACCCGAGCAATGGAGATGGGTTTCTAGAGCAGCAGCAGCAGCAGCAGCCTCAGTCCCCCCAGAGACTCCTGGCCGTGATCCTGTGGTTTCAACTGGCGCTGTGCTTCGGCCCTGCGCAGCTCACAGGCGGTGAGTGGCTCCGCTGAGACGGGAGGGCCCGGGATGGCTCGGTCGGGAGGGAGAGCCCGGCGAGCAGGACAGCCCTGCACCCCTCCCCCATACACGCAGACTTCAGGGGTTCCTGAGAACCCGAAGATCCCTGTGTCCCAGCCCAAGATCCTCCTGCTTCAAAACCCCTGGAGTTCCCAGAACATTCCTCTGTGGAGCCCGCACAGATTCACACACTCACATTCTGTCTGGAGCTTTCCACCAGGCGCCCAGCCCGGCTTCTCTGATGGAAAGGCAATAAAGCCTGGCCCATTATTCTAACTTTGGCCAAGAAAATGAGAGAAGGAAAAAAGGTGGTGTACCTGTGGACCTCTGACCCTTGTTTATCCCCTCGGCGGACAGAGGTCAGGTTTCAGCTTCTGGATTTAGGCAGGAGTTTCGAGAACCACCTTGGAGAATGTGAAGGATCTGAGAACGTGGCCAGACTGGCTGAAGGGCAGGTTTATTTAAAAGTTAACTGTCTCTTTCCTTGAGAGGTGGTGTGTACAAGCATGTGTGTGCATGTTGGGGACAGGAAGGGGTTTTTCCTTCAGTTGTGTTTCTGGAAGATTGCTTTACTTACCAAGTCAGTTGCTATTCTATGAAGTGGAAGTTAGCTGAAATAAAATTGATAGACTCAGTCTCTGCAGGTGGCTAATCTATAGCATATTTGGTTCTGGGGGAGGGGGGCTACCTTTTGGTTGTGATAGAGGAACACAGATGGAGCTCCTGTCTGAATTTCAGAGCCTAAGTCTCTCTGCCTCCGCGGCTCCTTGCTGCCCATCATTCCTGTTCATTGCAAATTTCCTTTCAAGCTTGCTGACGTTAAAAAGAGCTGAAATACTGTTAATATATAGATAAGTTATAATTGCTTAAAAAACAAGTATTAATTGGTATAAATAAACCATTTTAGTGTTTTTAAATATTGCAGTTTCAGAGAATTCAAAGGTGAAGATAAAAAAAAACAGTGAAAGATTAGCAAAAGCGGAGGAGGGGAATACCAAGCTGGGCGTTAACACGGAGCAATCAATAACTCAGGCGTTCTACTTGGACATCTGGAAGACGCCCAGAGTGTGAAGGTGTTTGCTGTGATGTACATCTGTCAGAATTAGTGAGAAAACCCTTCCCTGGGGTGGGGACTTGGATTTTGTTTTTGATTTTTAACAAGGGATAACTTTTTGGGTGCTCGAATTTTTTATAGAGAAATATCTCTGAGGTAGGTTTCCTCTTCATAGAGGACAAGGTCAAATGTGAAGCCAAGCCAGCACCTGTGTGGCCTGCCAGGGGTCTAGTCATCACCTCTGTCCCTCCCTGGACACTAGCTCTGCTTCACGGGCAAGTGGGAATAGGTGGGCAGAACAGCGTTGAGCGGATCTGGGTCATTCCCTCTCCTCCTCTTCTCTTGCCTCCCGGTTCTTGCTTTCATTCCCTCCGACCAGCTCCACGTGACTTTTCCATCCTCTTGGTCCATATCTCCCATGTAGAGGACGGATTAGTTAATCAAGGTTCATTTACATTTGTTTTGACTGTTACTGGACAAGTGAGGTCTGAGCACAGCTGGGATTTGAAGGCTGTGCTCTTGGGTCTGCCCACTGGTGTTTACAGAGGATCCTCCTCGAGCATCCAGAGCTCAGCACACGGCGTGGCCCCCTCGGTCTCGCATCAGTCACCTGTGAGGTTCCCGCAGCATTTGTTCCTTCCTTTCCACGGGGGGAACACACCAAGCAAAAACATCCAGGACCTTGGAGAAGAGAGTGGGAGTAAGGGAGAAGAGGGTGGGTGTAACTGTTACCTGTCAGTTTCAGAGCTCTTTCTTTTTAGCTACTAGCCATCAGCTTTGTTTCACCTTGAACTCCTCCAGGCTGAGAGTGTGATTTCTGGAAGAATATTTTTCATTTTGCAATTCACCTATGAATAAACAGTTTGGGTGAGGCGGAGTGGTGGGGGACGTCCTATGGAGTTACTACACAGAGATTTTCTTTCTTAGGTCCAAAATTCACATGAAGGCTCCTATATGGCAATAAAAGCAAATTCACCTTAGCTCTAGACTGACCTGTGCTTCTGAAACTTTAATGTGCATACAAATCACCTGGGATCTTGTTAAAAGGCAGATTCTGATTCACTTGGTCTGGGGTGGGGCCTGATATTCTGCATTTCTAATAAGCTCCCAGATGAAGCAGTTGCTGCTGATCCAAGGACTGCACTTTGATCAGTAATGCTTTAGACTAAGGCATTCCTTAAAATAAGTTGCTTCTGACTCCACGCTTTTCGCCATCACTCTCAATTACCGAATGCAAATGGCCTGTGAGGAGCAGAAGTCTCACCCAATGCCTAATCTTTAGGTGATATACAGAGCTGAAAATCAGTCTTTTTTTTTCATCCGCAAGAAAGGTGCATATTTAATAGACACTTCTGAAATGTGGATTTTCATTTTTGATTGCTTTCAATGGAAAAGGAACGCCACAATAGTGAGATATAATAGTCTCAGCTAGGAGGGGGAAAAAAAAAGGCATGTGCAAGTATTACAGAAAACTCCTGAACTAGAAAGGGAGAAATTGAGAAAATGATCAGACAAAGAAAGGGGGAAAAAGAACTCTGTTAAAAATGAAATGCTTTGTTCTAGAAAGCCAGAGATCCAGTTCAATTCTTTGAGCCCTAGGAGAGCTTTCGTAGCCTGACTTGGCCTGAAGTGACATTTAGGTGGCTTTCTGTAGGTTGTCTTTTGTAAATTAAGAAAAAGGGCCCTCATTTGGGGCCACTAAAACCAAATACCTTGAGAAGACTGATATCAAGTTTATAGGGAGATCTAGGACCCTGCTGTTCAGAATCTGCATGGGGTATGGCTTCAGCAGCTTCTCTCTTTTTTGCCCCAGTACGCCTTACCAGAGGGGGCTTTGAGGGGTGCCCAGAGTGGTGCACCCAGGCTTAGAGGAAGAGAGCCACAAGCTTGCTCTACACGTTGCTCCTTGGAGGTGAATTCATTAGCACATCCCTGGATTATAAACAACTCAGACTGGGCTCTGCCACTTGATAGCTTGGGGGTCCTCAGTTTCCTCATCTATAAAATGAGGATGATGATGCTTAACTTACAGGGTTGGTGTGAGGGATGGAAATTGTGTAGGCACTCAGTAATTGTGGGTAGTAGTAGGAGGGGGCTAAGACAATGCCCTAATTTTGGAGGCCTTTGCTTTATTCATTCAATAAATATTGAGTGTCTGTCCTCCAACCTGAGCCAAGCACTGTTGACTACAATATTCTTTTTGCCTAGAAGAACCCTCTCCTACTCTCCATTTTTTGCCCAGTGATCAGCTTTCCCTTCAAGACCCAACTTAAATACCGTCATCTCCTTCATATCTCCCTGGGAAGTAAGTTCTTCCCTTACCCGGGCTTCCGTTGCCCTAGGTGTGATGTGAGACTCTAACGTAGAGCTGTCTCATTTACTAGAATGTAAGCCCACTGAGGGCAAGAACCTTGACTTTATTCATTTTTGTGTTCCAGGCACCCAGCACAACATCTGACACACAGTAGATGCTCAGTTAATGTTGGTTGAGAGGAAGAAAAAAGATTCCCAAATTCCTGCCACACCAGTTAGAAAATAATCACCATGGGTGAGGTACAAAAGTGCAAAAGTTCCATGGCAGTTGAGGCCACATCCAATTAGAGGGGGTCTAGAAGGTTGGAGGAAAAACCAGGAAAGGCTCTAGAGAAGAGGTGGCACTTAGGGCGGGATGGGGGTTGGTGCATCTCATGGGGAGAGACATATGGTACAAAGGTGCAGAGGTGCTTACATGATTGGCCTGTTTGGGGAGTAGAGAATAGTCTGGTTAATCTAGAACATTGTATACGTGCAAGGAACCAGTAGGGTAGAAGGACAAATAGGTTGGAACCTCATTCTAAGAGTCCTGGAAGCCCCAATGAAGATCCCAAATGTCACACAGCAGGAAGTAGGGACCCACTGAAGGCTTTAGAGAAGAGCATAATGTCATCTAAGCTGGGCTCCTCTTCGCTTCTCTGTCTCTGACGTGGGGCCAGCCTCCCTCCTGGCTGCCCTCTCTGCACACCTGAGTTATGGTCCTACTGCAGCTGAACTAAACTCCTTGAGGTCTCACTTGGGTCATGTGGCCATAGCATCGGGCTGTGTGCCAGCGGGTAGGAACAGATGCTTTCTGACTGACTTACTGATTTGTAGCTGTGAGTCTCTTGGTTTTATTGAGAATTTTTTTCTTACACGACAAAGTGAAAGTTTTTCATGCAATGCTATGTCTAAAATCCCTGATTTCAAACTGCACTTAATCTGTTCGCAAAATTTCAACTCCTCAAACTCTAAATCTTTCTTTGACAATAGGTTACCTTAATATAAGCAACACAGAAACTCTTTTGATTTATCCACTGGGTGAAATCTGAATGCTCTGGAGGCAGAAGAAGGATTTCATACAACAAGTAGCAAATCTCTCCTCTCAGAGGCCTGAAGAGGCCAGTGAGAGAATCAGTGATTCTTTAATTCCTGAGCGTAACAGCGAGTGTAGGTGCAAATCTCTCTCCAGTAAATATTGATTGCGTAGGTGAAGAAAAGCACCTAAATGATTCTGTTCCTGGTGTCAGAGGCATATTTCCAAAGCTTGCACAAGGCCAAGGAGACTTGCCTTAGATGGAAAGCTCTGGTTAAAATATGGGCTATGCATTCTTTATAGGATTGACAGAGCTGTACTTCAGCCTCTGCCTTTAAATAGCTACATGGCTTTGGGCAAATTTTGTAACTTCTCCTTGACTCAGTTTCTTTCATATCAATAATACTTTGATTTCGTGATTATAGGAATTTGATAATTTGATGGGTTCTAAACTCGGGGTAAAGTGATAGGTCTCTTTTTTTCCATCTCTCTCTCTCTTTCTCTCTCTCTCTCTCTCTCTCTTTTCTTTTCTTTCTTTCTTCGATGGGGTTTCTGTTGCCTGGGCTAGAGTGCAGTGGCGTCAGCCTAGCTCACAGCAGCCTCAAACTCCTGGGCTCAAGCGACCCTCCTGTCTCAGGCTCCAGAGTAGCTGGGGCTACAGGTGCGAGCCACTGTGTCAGCTAGTGTCTGTCAAATGCCCTGGGGTTACTGGGGTTACACAGATAAGGGGACACAGTCCTTGCTCCTGAGAAAATATATAAATTAGGGTAGGTTTCTTCTCAAAAGTTGAAATGCAAAAGGCTTGCATACAATTATTTTTTCACATACATTTTTAATTTGATTTAAAAGTTAGTGTTAGTGTTACTTATTGAGACTGTTGAGAAAAGTGACTTTGCAGACTGCTTTTCTTTATCCTTGCCTTACTTTGAAAGCTAATTTGGTGTTTGATAATTGAAATAACCACACATAGCCAGCAATATGTCTAAATAGGTCATCGGGATCATTGCCTCTGAATTGAGGGAAAAAAGGGGGCAAAAGAATAGGCTTTCTAATTTGTACACAAACACATCACATTTCACCAAAACCAACTGTAATATCTGGGACTGATACATAAGATGTATATTCTCATGCATTGGATATAGCAGTGGTCCCCAGCCTTTTTGGCACCAGGGATTGGTTTCATGGAAGACAATTTTTCCACAAACTGGGGCAGAGGGGAGGGATGATTTTGGGAGGATTCAAGCTCATTACACTTATTGGTGGTCAAACCTCTCGGCTAATGATAATCTGTATTTGCAGTCAGTCCCCAGCGCCTCGGCTCCACCTCAGACCATCAGGCATTAGATTCTCATAAGGAGCGCAAAACCTAGATCCCTCGCATGCGCAGTTTACAGTAGGGTTCTTGCTCCTATGAGAATCTAATGTCCCTGTTGATCTGACAGGAGGCGGAGCTCAGGCGGTGATGCGAGTGATGGGGAGCGGCTGCAAATACAGATGAAGCTTTTTCACTCACCTCCTGCTCTGTGGCCCAGTTCCTAACTGGCCATGGACCGGTACCAGTCTGTGGCCTGGGGGTTGGGGACCACAGGGATATAGTATTTTGTTGATTTATTGGTCCATTGTCACAAGAACAAGCTGTTCAACTATTGCTAACCACGGAAGACTGGGAAAAGATGAGACAAAATTTTAAATTGGTCAACATCTGAGTGATTGATAAAAGTTTCCAAACTGTTAATAGTACTATTGGAAGAGTACTTATTATGTGCTAACATGACTCTCCACACATTACTTATATTAACTCATTTAATTCCTCACAACAACTGTATGAGGTAGATACTGTTATTTATTCCTACCTAATAGAAGTAGATATCAGGCATGGAAAAATTAAGCAACTTGTCCAGGGTCACCTGGCTAGTCAGTGTGGCATGGTGACCCAGATTATCCTTTTAATTACAATCTTTTTTTAGCACGCTAAGACATAGAAATCCCAATCGTTAAATACATTTTTTTCTTTTTCTTATATTTGACTCGAACATTTTTCTTTAAGCTACAGTTATCAAATATTTTAGAAATTTGGTGCTGCCTGCCCTGACATAAGGGAACTCTTTTGTGTTATGACCAAAAAGCAGAAAATGTATAAACAAATCAACAACAACAGTAAAATTCTGCAACCCAAGACACAGTGAAGGCCAGCGTACCTGAATCTTGAGCTCTGAATGGAGAAAGGTAAGAGGCCAGAAACCCATGTCCCTGTCCCTTTGTGGCTGTTTGGGGAAGGTCATCAGAATGGGTCATGCCTGACTCTTACCTGCTCTGAGGGGCTGGGGGAGAGGAAACAAATGGGGCTCTGGGGCCCTCTGCTAGTGGCTGTCACTACCATCTCCATTCCCGCTAATGACTCTCTGAGCTGCCTGTTGCTTCCAGTGTGATAGCCTGCCTCAGAGTGACTCTTTTCTGTGTAGTTTGGACAAGCACTAATGATACCTTTAGTGCTTAGAGTGTTACAGTTTGCAAGGTGTTTTTATGTGTATCACCACCTTTAATTTTCTTAAAAATCCAGGAAAATAAGGAAGAGATTTTGATTATTTTCCTCTTTTTTTTCCCCTAAGTTTCAAGAGACATCCTCAGTGAGGTATCTTCCAGGGTGCCACAAATTGTCAAAGTGAGATTAGGAGCCAGGCCTATTGGGCAGGTCTGTCTTTGTCATTTTGGGCCCAGCTTTTAAACCTGTTTTCTCAGTTGTATGATGTGGATGATAATCTAGTTAGTATATAGCAAAAGGTTAAAAAAAAATCTGAGGATTGTTAACATGAGCTAAAATTCCCCCAAAAGGTTAAATTTGAAGTAAGAATAAGATCTGATAGTTCATGAGATGTGAGTGTTACTTACTCAGAAAGGTATGTTTGATCATGTGAGCTTAAGGTGCTGCTACGTTTTAGGGAAGAATTTGGCCCAATTATTTCTTCTTCTCTAAGAAAAAGATTGCTGTACTACCCTAAGAGAGAAGAAATTATCCACTCAAGAAGAAAAACAAATAGAAATAATTAAGTGAGTTGCTCACGAACTAGAATTAAAAGTGCATTGTAAAATAGCTTCTTAATTGAGAGTATTGTAATTGCTTTATTAATCTTAAACAAGGTAAACTGGGAACATCAAAGAAGTCAAACAAAATAATTCTTGACATTATTTGGAAAGGACGATAAACTCAGGAGCGCTGTGGGGCGTGAGTGCTCCGCACGCCACTGCGGAGCAGAGGCCCGCGCAGCCCCAGAGGCAGGGCCTGCAGGCGGCCAGAGGCCTGACCCCATCTGTGCACCAGCGTGAGCACCCAGGCTCCAGCCGTGGATCTTGGTTCTTAGCAGTGAGGAACTGCAGAGCCCGGCAAACCTGATCGGCGATCATTTCGTCTGTATCCCAACACACTGAGCTTTTCAAGAGGGATGATGAGTAGGGGTGAGGGTCTTTGGAAATGAAAGTTCGACCTGGTTATCTCATGTTTCTGTTTGAAACAGGCGACTTTTATCTCCTGGAATTACCAGCGTGGAAGTAGAGATGAGCAAGGAGGGCCACTTGTGCACTACACTCCTTTTATCTCAGAGTAACAAAATACAAAAAACCTCATTTCTCAGGTCTGATTGCATTTATAAAATATATACGTGGTTGAATTGGGCACGCCAGTAAGAGGGAGCTTCTTTTTAAGAAAGAAATAAAATGCGTTCTTACAGTGGATTCTACAACGTCTGTGTGCCCACAACATTGTAACTGTTATATCCAGTTTTCAAATTCAGATTCTCAGTATGTCCAAGAATCCTTTGGACTTCCCTAAACATTTAAACCCGGAAGATTCTGATTTTCTTCAGGTGACAAGCAACAGGATCTTCTTTTGTAAAAATTTAATGGATTTAGAGAGTTAATCTTGTGAAAGGCTCTCCACCATCCTTTTAAATGCTTCTATTAACTAACTCTGAGTCTCGATGTGGGAATCTGATCCAAGGATGTATTATAAATTAACAGTTTTTGGGGGGGACTCATCTGCAAATTCAGGTTGTACTGTGACGGCATGCACTCACTGGCTGAGGAGGGCTACCTCTTTGTTTAAACTACACTTCAACAAAATGTAGAAATAACTTTTAGAGACTTGTAGTTCATCTGATCTAGAACAATACAGCTCTGAATTGGCATGTGACCTTTGGAAGGCTTGGATTGTAAGTGGCGGACCAGGCTTTTCCTGTCCTCCTTCAATTTGCACCATTGTTTTGTAGATGGGTGTGTTCATTTGCTTTTCATAATGACTTGGTGGATATGTTTCCATTTCTCGATGCGAGGATTTGGAGGTATAGGGTCTTGTGGAAGGTACACAGGGCCAGTTTCCTTGCTTTGTCCTGAAGGGATACAGCATAATGAATAGATAATACTCAATGGCACAGGCTGGGGTTGACATGTGGAATAGGCATTCACAAGGTTGCTGCTGATCCTTGGCCCCAGGAGTCCCTTAGAACTAACTGCCATGACATGGTATGGTTGGTCCTAGAGTGGAGATTTATCCCGGAGACTCTGGGGACGGGGGAGGAGTGGGCTTACCAAAGAATATGACCTTTGAGCTAAGTCTTAAAGGATAAAATAATTCTCCAGGCAGAGAAGGTGTTAGAGGTGATTTTTTTTTTTTTTTTTTTCCAGGAGAGAGGATAGGGAAAGCAGAGACTTGGAATGAGAATGAATATATACTGGAGATAGGGACTAGCTCCGGGCAGCCTTAGCACAGGGCAAATGGATTGAGGATTGAAAAGAGATAAGAGGCTGGAAAGACAGGTTGGACTCCCACCCCAGCCAACTACAATGCTGAGGAATTTGAATGTTACATTGTAGCAACTGGGAGCCTACAGAGTATGTCATCAGGGGGATGGAGTGATCTGATCTTTGTTTTAGAAGAGTTCTTAGCAAGGTGGGAGATGGACGAGTGGTAGCGAGACCTTTGCTCACTGGGTATTTATCATGCCCCTGTCAGTGAGCAGGCAGAGGACGCGTCAGGTAACAAGACAAAGCCCCGCCCTCCGGAATTTAGATTCTTGCGGGGGCTAGTTAGGAAACTGTTGCATTGACCCAGAAGGGACGTGATGAGGGCTTCCACTAGAGAGCAAGAAATGGGAATAAAAATTGCAGAGAGGGAGAATTAACTGAGGCCAGACAGCTGGCTGACCGGCCTGGAGGAAGAGGAGGAGCCGTCCTTGGGAGGGGGAGCTGTTGAGTTCATCGTGGGTGAGGAGGCTGGCGTGGCCTGCAGGACATCCATGTGGGCACCGTCTGTCTGTCAGGCAGTTGAAAGCTTAGTTTGGTGCTCAGGAGAGAGATTGGGGTTGGAGATGAAGATTTGTTTGTCTTCTGCACTGAGAGGGTTGCTAGTGCTCTGGGAGGAGCTGTGTTTTCCCAGGAAGCGACTGTAGGATGAACAAAGAAGAGGGTTCGAGGATGGAGCCCAGGGAATACCCACGTTTCAATGTCACGAGAAGCCAGTAAGGAGGCTGAGGTTTGTGCTGATAGTCAGTATTGATGGTAATAATAATTTTCTAAAAAAACTAGCAACACAATTCTAGCTATGATTGCCCCTCTGATATGGGGTCAGGAGCCTTACTTTTATGTTATTATTAGGATAATGTTTAAGTAATCGGAATTCTGGATGCCCATCCCAAATAGATGGAAAGTCGACAGGGCCAGGAGGGAGGAAGCCGGTGTTAGGGGTGGAGATTCCACGTAGAGATGTCCGAGGCTCAGCTGCAGAAGGGCTGGAATATTTTCTGGCCTTCACTGGGAGGACAAAGCTAAGAGGAGAGCTCGAGTTCAGCAGGGTCAGTAGGTGGCCATGGGTGGCTTTGGATGTTTCCCATCCTGGGGACATTGAGCAGAGTGGACTGTTGCTGAGTGCAGTGACTGTGGCCGGGGGACTTCATCCTTGCTGCCGACCCTTCCTCTGTCCTGGGCACTGGGAATCTTTTAATGTGCTCAGTGCTCCGGATACAGGTCCGTCCTGCACAAGTCTTTTGGCAGTGCTATCCTCGAGTTTGTTTCAGTGATTCAGTCTTTTCTGCTGTCAGTTAATCTTCAAAGTATGTGATTGTCAGAGAGTGATCTGTCTGTCACGCCACCCCCTGTGACCAGCTCTGTCACCACCGAAGCAAATCACTTAACCCTGCCGTGCTTTGGTTTCTTCATCTGTAAATCAGGGGCCACGAGGCCTGTTCCTCTGCACTCACAGGAGCATGGGTGTGCGGCTCGGCAGGAGACAGTGTCATTTGATAAATACAAGACAGAGCCATCATTGCCTGTCTGGAGGGAGACGTCTCTCCACTGCGCCTAGGGCCATTTTTGTCTTTCGCCTCCCTGAGTGGGAAAGGAGGGTGAGGGAGGCTCTGCGCGGTGTGTAAACGCCTCCCCGCGTGCGGGGCCTGACCCCCGTGAAAGCTCATTTTGTGTGGACATGATGTCGGGCAGCTGGAGGAGCTGTTTTGCAGCGAAATGGGATGTGCCAATCTGTGCTCAGTCCCCGCTGCTGGCGCATGCCGTGAATAGTCGTGTCTGGAGATGGAGAAGGTCCTTGTGCTGTCGAGAGGAACTTCTCAATAGCTGTTGGCCCAAGCCCAGTCGGCCCCTTTTGTGCGCTCACAGGAGCCTTGGGAAAAAGAAATGAAACGTGAGCCAGGCAAGTGATTCAGCACAGGTGCTTGGGGGGCCCACGGCGGGGGGAGGTGCTCCACCTGTCCCCCTCTCAGCCTTCCCCGTATCCGGCAGGCGCCTTCTGTGCTGGAGTGTGTGGGATGGCGAGCCGGCCCCCGCAGGCTCGGGCAGGACAGGGAGATGGGTTGGGAGCTGCATCTGGATCCAGAGAAGCACTAAGTGCTCATCTTGCTCGCTGCCTCCTCGTACCTCCTGCTGCATGTCTCTAACTCCCAGGCCCCTCTGTACAGCTTTGCAGATAGGACGCTGCTTCGGGTGTCTTGGGCTGGAGGTCCTGGGACTCTCAGTCCTTTGCAACAACGTCCGGAAATCCTGTCTGCGTTCCAGCCTCTGAGCCCTTCAGGGAAGCAGCCTGGTGGCCTGCCGAGGGCACCTTGCTGCAGCCTCCTCTCAGCCCTGTCCTAGACTTTGCCGTGCGTGGGCCCCTGCAGTGCCAGGCTCTGATGTGGGCAAGCGTTCCTGAAAGTGCAGTCTGTTCATGGCTTTGAATTGTTCCAGGAGGGTCTTGTGGTTCAAGGAGGGAGCAGGGCATATTTATCAATCCCCGTGAGAGTTTGCTGAAAATCCGCGCTGCAGTTTTCATTTACGTGGAAATGAGTGCACAGAGCTCTTGCTCCTTGTCATCTCCAGGCGAAGGAAGACCCCGTTCTTTGGGAGCTCCCCAGACACACGGAGTATCTAAGACTGAAAGTGAATCTGCCCTATCTCTGTAGCAGTCGCCTTCATGTCTTGGGCGGAAAACTGCACCCACACCCAAGGGTGGATTCCTGGTAGTCTGCTGTTGTTGCTCCTGTTAAAATTGTTCTTTCTCAGTTTCCTTCATGCAGCGTGGTTACTAGGGGCTTAATCGAAATCAAAGCCGGTTACTGGTTTCTGCCTTCACTTTGATACTTAGTCCGTGTGCATCTCACCTCCTGCGTGCCTTGGTCTTCTAAATACTTGACACTTTCTTTAGTGCCTGCTGTGTTGATGTTGTTGCTAAACTGGGTCATGTTCTTGGTGATGTAGCCTAAGTTGACGTCCATGGAAATGCAAAAGATTGTACCAAGCCCATTTCTTCTTGCGTTTTCAATTTTCTTTGAAACTCTTCTTTCAGTACTGTTACTGATTAAAATACATACCCTCTCATAAGGTTGAAGAGCAAGATTGGGCACATATTCACAAGAGTTCCAGGAGAAAGGTCACACACTAGGATGGCCCATTGACCTGGAAAACAAGGGTGGAGCAGACTTCACGTCAGCCCTGCGGACCCCATTCATTAGTTCTGCCCTACGCCTCTGTGAAAAAGCGAAGGGGTCTTTCCTGCTTTTTATCTTCATCCACTCTTACATTTGCTTAACAAGAATTTATTGAGTGCTTACTGTGTGCAAGGGCTGTGTTAAGTGCTAAGACTAGAAAGATGAATAAGATACAGCTCTGGCCCTCAGGGAGCTCAGTCTACATGGGATACTGTCTCAGTCAGCTAGGGCTGCCTTAATGAAATATCATAGATATTTCTGTGGCTTAAACCACAGAAATTTATTTTCTCACAGTTCTGGCAGCTGGATGTCCATGATCAAGGTGCCAACAGGGCTGGGTTCTGGTGAGGGCTCTCTTCCTGGCTTGCAGACAGCTGCCTTCTTGCTGTGTCCTCCAGTGGGCTTTCCTTGCTGAGTGTGCAGGGATGAGGGTGGGAGAGGGCCTTCTGTGTCTCTTCTAATAAGGACACTAATGCTATCAGATTAGGGCCCCACCCTCATGACTTGATTTAACCATAATTAACTTTTAAAGGCCCTGTCTCCAAATATAGTCACATTGGAGGTTAAAGCTTCAACATATGAATTTGAGGGAACACAATTCAGTCCTCAGCAGATACCAAAGAAAGACACATGTTAATTCTGGAAAACTGTTATGAGGACTCAGAGCTCTTATTCCAGCCAGGGGAAATCTGGGAAGGCTTCCAGGAGGAGATGATGTCAGATCTCAATTCTGAAAAAAAGAGTGGCAATTAGGTGAAGAAGGAGTCGTTGGCAGGGGGAAGGGGAGAAGCAATGTGAGCAAAAGTGTAGCCACATGAAACTGCCAGTGTTTGTTTGTGGTGGGGGCGTGGTGGTGGGTGCTACAAGCTATTCACTTACCTATTCATGCATTTCATTAAGTCACCACCAAACATTTCCTAAGGTTTTCTTTGCACAGATTACATACAGACACTGATGGTGGGGTCCAGAGATGATCTAGAAGCTCAGATTTGCAGAGTTTCCCAGATTATAGGTCCCTAACGTTTGCTCTAACCTAATCAGCCTCCTGTTGGACACTCACATTATTCAATTACAACTGCCGACCACTAAAAATCAATTGCAAGTGGCTCCCCGGGCCATCCAGTGGGCCACCTCTGGCTTAGGTCAGGTGGCTATTGAATTATTATGGGAAGTTAGCCTGCGGAGAAGTGACGGGTTAGTATCTACAGTAATAGGAGGCCATCTCAGATTGTATTTTTAAGTCATTTCAAATTTATCTTTTATAGGGCATTTTCTTCTCTCCTAGTCAAAACATTTCCTTTGTTCTTTCTTTCTTCTTGTGATATTTAAAGTTAAAACAAACGGAGCATCTGAATGATCCCTGTGTGCGGGTTTGGTGGTGCAGCCATTCTAAGGGGCCTGTGCTATGAAACCTGCAGTCCTTGCTATTAAAGAAGGGGCCTCATGCGGACCGGCAGAGCGCAGTGCCTGGGTCAGCGTGGCCCGGCTCCCCTGACTTACCCCTCTCTGCTTAGTGCATCTCAGAGTTTCTTAGCCTCATGCCCATGGACCTGCTCCCTGAGGTCTCCGAGCCACCCCCACCCACCTCTGAAGATGTGTGACGACCTGTGTGTATGTGTCTCTGAAGAGGACCTGCCGCCTCCCGCAGAGTCTCAGATGGATTCATTAACCTGAAAAGGGTTTAAAAAATCACAGGCTTAGAACAAACTGCTTGGAGTGAGTCTGTAGCTAAACTGTAGAGATCATGCGGAGAAGGGAACAGTTTTCAAGAGATTGGGAAATTATGTTTCCTGTTTCTGATTGCCTTTCTCTAGAGGTTTTGGGCTTAGCCACCTTTGGGCCAGCGTCCGTGGTGTACTGGGGAAAGAAGCTTTCAGGAGGAAGCTGGTGCTACTGGCTGGCAAACCCACCTGCACTGGCAGCCTTTCATTTAGCCCTTCATCCACCCTGGCAGTTGCAAACATTGTGTGGTTTAGAAAACCACTCTATTATGTGATTTCTGTAGACACAAAAAAGCATAAATAACTGCAGAACCAGTGGAGTGATCGGCAGATGTCCGTGGGGCCCCTGCCGTGCACCAGGCACTGTGCTAGGCAGGCGAGAGAACCAGACATGAATGATAGGCGAGACCCAAATGCCTGAGTTATTATAGGAAATTATGAGTGGAAAATTTCATCTTTATTTTTTCCCTCCAAAATATGGGCGGAATGAGAAATATTCCAACAACCAGGCAAAGGCGATGCTTTTGTCTCAGTTATCTCTGTAATTCAGCATGTCGTGATGACATATTGAAGCATTACAGACTTTATAACTGTGATTATGCTACTGTTTCTAGTGTTATAAACGGGTGGTTTAGTTTCACATGAAAAAAGGTTATTTTCTCCATAATGAATATTAGGAATGTAATAAATGTGCCTGTTGTTTAGATCTGTGGTCCACCGTGTCTGGGCTTGGGGTTTGTAGTATCGGAGCTGGAGGAGCCTTAGAGGTTGCCTTAATTGCTGGTGAGGGGATGAAGGCCCAGCTGGTTAGTGGCAGAGCTGGGACTAGGACCCCAACATCTTCTCTCAAGTGGGGCTTCTCCATGACATCACTCACCTTCCCTCAGACAGCTGGAGATCATAACAGCAGGACCCGCCTCTTGAGGGTCATGCTGATTAAATGAAATAATACAAGGAAAAGTCCCCGGGCTCGGAACACAAGCGCAATGAGTGCTGGCCGTTGTTGCTTTATTATTCCGTGCTGCCTATGCACTTTGTTTTCCATAAATTCATTTAAACCCTTCTTGAATAGGGAGCTTTTCCCCCAGCTCCCCACTGTCACCTCTTGGGTCATGTGCTTCATGTGCGTGAGCTGCCAAGTACTTGTTTTAACTCCCTTCAAATGCTTTTGCCCCTCTTCTGGCTTCAGAAGGTGTCCCCTCGTTACAGAGGGCATGCAGGTAAGCCTTGCACTCTTTTGTGGAATTTCAATACGCTATTGTCCTTTGGACTTCAGTTCCCTGGGTACGTCACTCCCTGTTTGTCCCTCTGTCTTGTCTCCTCATTTTTCCTGTGTGACTCCGTCTCCCTTGGCTCCCCCCCCCCATTCCCCTGAGGCTTGGCCGGGGGGCGCTGGCGGACAGCTGCCCAGGCGTGTGGGCAGGCCCCAGGCTGGTGCGACAAGGTTCTTCTCTGATGTTGTCTAGAACATTGTTTCCGGCTCTGTTTCTGCAGCACACTGGGTTATGTCATCTCCAGAGGACAGAGGCCCAAACCTTCAGGCCCTTTTCTGGGGTGCGTTGATGGCGAGGAGTCCATCGTTTCACAAACACCGTGTAGTGCGAACTGTCTGTCCGGAGCTGGACTCGCTCACACTGAAACGCAGGAGCAGACGTAGTGAGGAAGCTTCATGCTCAGAACCTCCCGTTCATGAGCATAAATTGTGAGGTCTTATGGTTCCTTACTGTGGTGAAATCATCAAAGCCAACCCGGAAGCAAAGGTAGGATGAAGCAGTTAATAATTTACGTAAGAATATTAATTCAACTCTTAACATACTGTAAAAAAAGGGGAGACATTGTGTTTGTCGTGTTTAAGGCCCCGTAGCTAAGAAGTGTGAAAGTTTGAAAACTTTTCTGTTGCGTGTGTGTTAGCAACAATACCATCGTCCAGCGGAGACTGAGCATTCATGTGCCTTGAAGTGCTTGTCTCAGATGGGAAATCGCGGAGTTATAAAAGAGTGCCTGAATTATTTCATGTACGCATCAAGTGAAAATCACTAAGTACCTACCACGTGAAGGGCAACATGCAGGTTCTGTGGGGGATGCAGTGACCCCTAAGATAGGACTTCTGCCCATGGGGGTTGAGCTGTATTTAGTTGGGAAGTGATTCTGTCACCTACAATAGTGACAGAAGAGGTTAGGTGCATAGTCAGAGTTCTCTGGGCTTCAGGAGCCGGAAAGATGGCTTCTGACCTGTTCGAAGAGAGAAGGATTTGTAACAGAGATGACATTTCGGTTAGACCTGGGTACGCGATTTCAGCAGGAGAAGGCGGAGAGCAGAGGGTTTTAGCAGAGAGAGCACGAACACAGGCCTTGCTGGAGCAAACGTAACATATGTCCGTGGCCAGGGAAGGACTGACTGCGGCCCGGACTGACAGCATGTCTGGGAGACGGACAGCTGGAAATGCAGTGACGGTATTAATAATGTTGATGATGATGGCTGTGTTTGTCAGTCACCGGCTTCGTGCCAGGCACTTTCCCGTGCGCACACGTACTAACACTTCAGCCTCACTACAACCCTATGAATTAGGCACTGTTTTCATGTCCATTTTCAAATGAAGAAACTGGGGCAGAGAGAAGCTAAAGGACGGGCCAAGAATTAGAATTAGAACTAGAAGGTGGTGGGGCTGGGGTCCTAATCCACGCCATCTGGCCCTGGAGCCTGCTTGGGTTTTTGCCATTCCTCTCCGTGCTACCTCGAGGGTAGGGGCCCTTGGCCATGGGAGCCTCGGGTGTCAGACCATCGGGGGGTTTCCCAGCCAGCCCTGTCTGCTTTTCTTCTTCCTCCAGTTCACCTTGATCCCTCCTAGCTCAAAGGTGGTTAAGCCCAAAACCCCAAGGGAAAGGAAATCATAAATAGGAAATATAATCTCCTAATCGCTTGAAAACTGTTTCCTTCTTACAAACTCATCAGGAGACCACTGGGGAGCCATTGAGAGCTTCTGAAAGGAGGAGCATGTTTGAGCCATGCTTTAGGGTTGTGGTTCTCAAATGGGGCGATTTTGCGTCCCCCCCAAGGGAAAATTTGGCAATGTCTGGAGACATTTTTGGTTGTCACAACTGGGGTGAGGAGGGTAGGGTGGAGGGTGTGTGCTACTGTTATCTAGAGGGTAGAGCCCAGATGCTGCCAAACATCCTATAAAGCACAGGACAGCCCTGTCCAGCCCCTAACGTCCACAGGGCTGGGGCCGAGTCACCTGCCCTGGGGTGAGTGGTCTGGCCATTGCGGAGCAGGTAACCGGGAGGTCGTGTTCCAGGTGAGAGGTGCTGAGGGCCCAGAGGCGGTACTGGCAGCAGAGAAAGCTGGGTACACATTTCAAAGGCTGCATTGTAGAGGACAGAGGAAGACCAAGGAAGATCTTGCAGCCAGAAGTGTCCGGTGTGGGTATCAGAGAGAAGAGTGGAATCATTAGCTGTAATGGAGACGTTGGGGAGAAAAGCTTATTTTAGAAAGATGATGAGTTTGGTCTTAAGATATTTAAA
Source organism: Propithecus coquereli (assembly GCF_000956105.1). Classification (NCBI taxonomy): domain Eukaryota; kingdom Metazoa; phylum Chordata; class Mammalia; order Primates; family Indriidae; genus Propithecus; species Propithecus coquereli. Next base: position 1,517,215 of record NW_012145523.1, read on the forward strand.
TTTTGACAAGCAGGTGGAATTGCCCAGCAGGCATTTGAGAATGAGGGATAGAAAGCAAGGAGTTGAGGTTATACATGCGATTTCGGAGTCATCTCGTGGGAAGCAGTAATCACAATCACTGTTCGTGGTCTGGAGAGACGGAGGGACAGGGGCTGAGGGGTCCCCCTAAGGGCTGTAGGACAATGAGAGTCAGGGCCTGGGTCTGAATCCTGGCTCCGTCTCTTAAGAAGCACATGATCTCAGACACATCCTTGAACCTGTGCCTCAGTTTCCTCACAAGAGACCAAGGCAGTGTTCAGAGAGATTGGTGGGGTGCCAGGATATGGTGTTCCCAAAACCAGAGACAAGAGGGTTTCGGGGAGAGGTGGTCAGCAGTGGGGAACTCTGCAGGGGTGCAGCGGATGCTGAGAACGACACAGCCTCATGTCCCCAGCTTATGAGTGACCTTGGGGACAGCGTTTTCTTTATTGGCTTGCGAGCACCACTTCAGTGCAAGTTGGGCTCGCTGGGATGACCACGACACCAATTGTTTGTTTTATTTGTTGTAAAGTGGGCGACAGAAGTTGTGTGTATGTAGACTTACTGACGCATTACTCACGTTAGCCTCAGTTTTCCCTTCAGAGAAATAAACTATAGAGGAGGAGAGAGAAAGAGAAGACTAGATAAGTTATTAACAGAAGGGGGGAGACAACAGGATTGTGATCATTTTTGCAGAATCTGCTTTTGTTTTAACTTTCAAACTCTTACCCCTGAACATAAGAAGGAGTGCTAAATGTTATGAACTCAGGAAATCTGCCCAGACAGAAGCTAGGAAGCAACCCGCCTGCCCCGCATGAGTGCACAGCGTCCTGCCGGACAGCAAGACAGGCCCGCTCTGTTGTGGGAGAGCACACCCAGCCCCCGGGGAGACGTCCGTGCGGATTGAACGAGGGCCGTGGGGTCTGGAGAACATGGGCTGTGGGTGTGAGTTTTTCTGGGGTTGACGTTTGAGTCTCGCTCTGGGCAGACTCAGCACTGCTACCGACTGAGCCCACGCCGGTGAGGAGAGAGAACGCGTCCTGGGCAGCGCCGCAAGGCCGAGCCTCTCTCAGGGATGCTCAGTCCTTGAGCAATTCCTTCCGTGCGTTGCACGCAAACTGGCTCTTCCCTCAGCTACAAATGAGCGAGCTGATTTTATTCTCAATAGAGGGAGCCCCCAGGAGAGTGCGATGTCCGCGCAGCCTCACTGTGCTGCCCATGCCAGGCAGGTGGGGGTAACCGAACACTCGCGACATTTGTTTTTGTATGAGACACTCAGCAGGGAGGCTGGGTCCCATTTCCACCCCACCTCTGGCAGCCGACACTTGTACCTCCCTGTGTCTTGCTTATCTCTCGTGCCGCCTGTGCCGAACACGTGGAATACGCTGTCTCTGTGAAACACTGTGAGAATGATCTTCGCTGCGCGATATGAAGCCTGCAAATGCCCTTCCTCCGTTGTCTCAGGTGGCCAGTCTTTCCACACAGATCTATTGGGAAGACAGTTCTCAAGGCTAAGCATAGACAGACTTCTAAAAAATTGTAACTCACATTCCATTGGAACTGTTTTTTTGGGAGCCTAGCTATTTAGTGGAAATCTTGGGTTTTCTTAAAGAGCAGTGAGCTCGTAAGTTTAGTTTTTATTTTCTGAAGATGGGTAACTTGGGGCTTGGAGGTGGCTTAGCAGAGGTTGACACGTTGGCGTGGAGCTGGGCCGTGTTCTCACTCTTTTTTGGTGGAAATAAAGCTGGAAGGGCGGAGAAGAAGGATCAGGAGAATGTGAGACGAGGGGACCACTGTGGTCCCTTTAGCAATTGCACGTTGACCCCATGGGCTTGCCAAGGAAAACCATAGCTTTCCCTCTTCTCCGCTTATTAAAAAAGCTATACCTATGCATAGGGATATTTGCATATTCACTGTTGAATTTCTTAGAAAATATGGATGAGAAAAGTCAACATAATAAATGCCACACTAACCCTCTTTTAAAAATGTGATATATATCTCTTTTTCATATATACATTCCCCCCAAATCATACATATATATTATCTTGTAACCTGCTTCTGTTACTTAACAATATATCCTGTTGTCTTTTATAATATTTTAAACATTAATCTTTTATAACATCACTTTAACTCACCGTGTAGTAGTCCATGTTGGGCGGATGCTGTAACATACTTCACGGTTGCACTGCACGTGCCCCGGGCGGGGGGGAGACAGACAGTGGGATAATCACAAAAACAAATGTGTTACAAGCTGTAAAAAGCGCCGTGGAAGAAAACTACTTACTTGGTGTTGAAAGTGCTCAGAAGGGAGGAGAGGTTGGGATTGCGTTTGGTCCGGACTGGGGAAGTGTTCAAGGAAGGCTTTCCTGAGAAAGTTGGCTGTGAGTGGAGAGATGGTGGATTTAAACTTGGTGAAGATCAAGGAAGAGTGTGTTCCCGGTGCAGGTAACGGCCAGTGCGGAGATCCTGTGTCAGGAAACAGCACAGAATGTTCTCCAGTGTGGCCGGAGTGTAGAGAGTCTTTGCGTTTTTATTGGCCATTTGTATTTCTTGTTTTAAATTGTCGGCTCGTGTTCCCTGTCAGTTTTTGTATCCATGTTTTTATCTTTCTTATTCTTTTGTAAAAACTTTCTTTCCCAAATATTTGCCCTTTCCCATTTATTATAATGATTGTTCTTGAAAGTTTTCCTTTGCCTTTAATTGCATTTCAGACAGTGCCATCAACCTTTTTCTCTGTAGTTTCTGCTATTTGGTGTCATGTGTAGAAAGTTTTTTGCCAACCCAAGGTTATTTCAATATCCGCCTATATTTTCTATATTCTATTTGTTATATTTAAATATTTAGTTAATCTGGAAATTCATTTGTGTATTGAGAGAAGTGAGGAGATTGTTAATTTTTATCCAAATGGTTAGCCAATTGTAGCAACAGTATTTATTGAATAGTCCATCCTTTCCCCACTGTTTTGAAATACCACCTTCACAATATACTAACATTGTGTAGATATTTGGGTCTGTTTCTGGGCCTTCTATTATATTCCATTGATTTGATGTCTCTTCCAGCGCGAGTACCACACTGTTTTACTACTTGTACCTTTTAAAATCTGATAGAGCAAATCCCCACTCATTACTCTTCATTTTCAAAATGTTCTCAGCTAGTCCCATGAAATCATTCTTCCAGATAAATTTCAGAATCATTTTGTTAATTTTGTAGATTAATTTGGGGACAAGTGACATCTATTCAATACTAGTATCCCCAGAAAAAATGGCTGACTCCTCCATTATTTTAAATCTTTTGGGTTATTGGGTAGAAAGAATATTTTTAAAGACAACGTCATCCCTGCGGACATTGCAGTTTCATCTGGAAAATATCACTGACTTAGAGAACGTGACTGAAATGAAAACTAGACAAACATCAGGACACTGAGGGCCCTTTGTGGTTTTCTGTCCTGGATGCCCAGGGCCCCACCTGTCCTCCCAGCCGTGGTCTCACCGTGGCTGCTGTTCCCCCTGCATGGACCTCAGCCGTGTCTACGAAGGAGCTATGAAAGGCGAGGGCTGTTTCTTTATTGAGGATCCTCTAGGCTGGGCACCCTCCTTAGTCTTTGCATGTCACCCCCTTTACTCTCCATGTGACCAGCAAGCGAGTGGTCATTAGCTCTGTTTCACCCCAGACTCTGAGGCCCTGACAAGTTGCTTAAGGTGGCCAAGAAGGGTGGGGATGGAAGAGCCGGAGGGATGGTGGTGTCCGCGGTGACTGTTGAATGGGTTTGTACCCAGGCTTCTCTAAACATAAAGACTCACCTCTTCCCACTCCCTCCTTCAGGTTGAGGAACTGGGAAGGGGGAGCTGGAGAGCCCTCTGCCTGGGACACGGGGGAACAATGTTGACTGTACCTCCATTTGCGTATTTAAAACAAGACCTGGACCCGTGAGCACTGGGGTGCCCCATCAACGAATCGGGGACCACCAGAATTGCTACAGCGGGTGTTCTGCATGGGTGAGCTTGTTGGGAGCCAGCCCCTTCCGCTTCCCATGCTGCCTTCACAGCTGGAAGGCGGATTCGATCGGGGAGGGCAGAGGGGTGGGTGGGCGGTGGGACCCTCTCCAGGCTCTGCTGGTGGCAGCTGCCTGGGCTTGCATGGAGCCTGGGCTGGCGAGATGCAGCCGCAGCAGCTCTGCTATTTTTAAGCTGTCCGCTATGCTCTGGTGGAGGCTGCCCGCGTCGGATGCTGAGTCATGATCCAGCTTGCTAATTGCAGCAGCGCCTGTGGCCTGCCAAGTGCCCAGACAGGCATCTGCTTCTGCATTTTGGGCTCCTGTGTTGTAGTGGGGGACAGACGGGGTGACGGACACTCCGCAAGATGGGGGCACTAGGCAGGCCCAGGACCAACATGGTCCTTGTTACCTTTGGGCTTTATAAAAAACTTACAACAGCAGCAACAAAATTAAAAATAAAACCACTTCCCCAAAGAACACGCAATTATAACGGTATCTGCTTCAAGAGGAGGAAGCCAAGCTTCAGGGCTTTGCATATCAAACGTGTATATTTTAGCAACCAAAGTTGCTTCTATTCCCCCTCTTAGAACAGTTAGCACCTACATGCAAACCGCACTAAAAGAATATGTGTAACATATAGGGGATTTGATGGGTGGAGTCAGCATGTCTTTTTCTAGAAGTCAGTTTTGGCTGAGTGCTTACTGTATTTCTGAAACAATGGTGATTTAAGAAAGGTTGCTCCAGTGAGTCTGGCAGCCTTGGACGCACTCTTGGTGAGGGCCTGTTTGCATGTGTCTCTCTCTCCCTGACTACCTGTCTAACTAGGTCACAGGGCTGAGAAGGGCCTCCCTCTCCCTCCTGTGGAGAAGAGCTCACTTGACCTCTCCTGATCTTTTGCCTGGAGCCTGCTAGACCCGGCTCCCGGCGGTTGGAGCAGGCGGAATCTCATGACGGTGGACAGAAGCCGCCTTTGGATTAGCAGGATTGAAAGGACTGAGGGCTGACAGCCCCTTCCTTCCCTTTGATGGTGGCATGCTGCTCTCAAAGCCATCCCTCCCCCAGGACACTCTACCTGCCTCTTCTCTAACACGACGGTGACTCGTTTTTAGTCGCAGCTGCAGCGTGGAGTGGGCTCCACACCTCGAATGGAGACCTCGCCAGGTCAGGGCATCCCTTTGTGTCTGTCAGACACCCACCTGTGCCCTCTGGCCCCTGGAAGGACTGCATTCTTGTCTTTTCCAGGAGGTGGGACCAGTTTCACGAGAGCTGAGCCGCCTCCAGGAAAGAAGTGAAGGGCACACCTGCGACTCCCTGGTTCTCAGGCAGACGGAGTGGGACTTCTTGGCGTTGTTCAGCTCTTCTCAGGGTGTGAACCCAGCACTAAAGCCCACGGCGCAAGCTGCCTTGCTCTTCCAGGACTTGGCGCTGTGTCGTTGTCGTCAGGGAGTGTGATTTGAGCAGGATGCTTGCGGGACTCTACTACCGCAGGTCTCCCTAGCTTGTGGCATAGAGGAAGACAGCGTCAAGGAGATGAGGAGTTACTTGTCGTGGCCCTGTCAGCGGAGGGCCCATTCCCTTCGTCTCGGCACATCAGTGCCCCCCTCCCAGACTGCTGGAATCCGCTGGACTGGGTGAGGGAAGGTGATGGGCAGCCCAGGCCGGCCGGGGCTGGGAGAGCAGACACCAGGCTCTGCTTCCTGTGGGCTGCAGGCACGCAGCTCGTGAAGCTTGGTAAGTTAGTCGTGTCTCAATGCCTCAGAAATCACTGGGAAATTTCTACAGAGACAGCTTCCTTGGCCTTGCTCCATAGACTCCGAGAAGGTAGATCTGGGCGGAGAGTAGGAGTTACACCTTGAGAAGCCGTCATGAGATTCTCAGGGGTAGCCAGCTGGGCTTGGTAACCCTGCCTCTGACTCCTTCACCTCACACCAGATCTGGGAGACCTGGCTGAGGGAGGGATTAGACCTGGGGCTGTGGCTGGGAGGTGGCGGCTGGGAGTGTGGGTCCCTCTGTTCCACCCACCACTGCAGCTCTCAGCAGATAAGCACAGCCAGCCTCCCCCTCTCCAGGGAAGCCCTCCTTTGATCCTGGCCGACCCATCTTCCTCCCTCCCTCCGCAGCCCAGTGCCTAGAGGCAAAGGTCCACATTGGGTCTTTCCTTGTCTTGGACTCACTCCTCAACCCACAGCAATATGGTCCCACCCCCAGCATTCCTCTGAAATCATCCTGGTAAATGTCACCTCCAAAGACATCAAACCCAAGGACACAATGGGTCTCATCTCTCCCAGGCGCTTCGTGGCTCTAGACTACTGTTTCCTGAAACTCTCCCACAACTGCTAGCCTAGCACTCACTTCTGGGTCTTTCTTCCTCTAACCACTTCTTCCCCATCTCCTTTGCTTTTCTTCCTACGCTGTCCCCAGAGTTCTGCCATGGCCTCTTCTCGTCTCACACCCCGTGTGAGACGCAGCCCACCCGTGTGACCTCACTGACCCTCGCGATTCGAGTAGCCACCTGGGACTGGATGTATTTCTCCTGCTTGGATGTTTTTGGGGTTCTGAGGCGGATGGGCAAGTGCCTGCTGCACACTCTCCTGAGTTGTCCCCCACGTGCCTCGGCTGGTCTAAAACTGAGTTCACTCTTCCCTCCGAGCTCCCTGTCCCAGTGAATAGCTTTATGACCAGCCTCAACCTCCAGGTCATCCGTCAACCCCATGCCGGCCTGTCCCCGCAGCTCCCTGCTGTAAGTGGCCCCCCCCCGGCTGCTGCCCCCAGCCAGGCTCCCTTCCAGCCGCTCCTGGACCCTTGGAAAAGCATCCCAGCAGGCTCTCTGGCTCCAGGGTTGCCCCTTTCTGCCCATCCTCCCCGCGGCTGGTAGGGTCGTTGTTCCAAAACATGTATTTGGTGGCATCGTTTCACTGCTCAAGTGCCCCTTGCTACAGGCGGAAGTGTCCACTCTGAAGCAAGGCACACAGGGCCCCCTGGGACATGCACCTTGCCTCTCTCCTGCTCAGTGTTCACTGCTCCCCGGTTCATTTCCCTCTGCTTTTCGGCTGCACTAAGTGACTGAAGGTTCCCCGGATGCTGGGGCAGCCCCTAGTGAGTCTGGTGACAAAGCAAAGGACCCAGGGACTCGGCTGAGAACAGCGGCTCCCAGCCTCACCCCTCGGGGCCCCTTCTTTTTATTTTCAGTCCACTGGCCTTCTGTTTTCAAAGAGACCGACTGCCTTTATGAAGCAATAGTTAATTCATTTCTCCATTTTTGGTGAAAGATCTGTGCACACGTAAATATCATCGGGTTCGACATGAGCTAAGTCTTTTCTCTGCACTGTATTTACAATCCAATCGAAGAAACCTGAATTTTTACATTAGCCTGTACAGATCTGTCCTGGATAAATGTACTATTTCCATTCATCTTTTTAAAGAAATAAAAATAGTTCAAGCATTCCCTAGGAGTGCAGGGACCTCAAGTGGGACAGACTGCGTCCTGCTTGAGAACGAGGCTGAGCCGGGGGTGGGTGGCCTCCAGTCGGCAGACTCTGGGGGCTCCTGGTGTCTTTCTTACAGATTTGCTGTGCTCTGGCCTCATCTGCTTACTCTAAGACTCCCTTGTTTTTGCCCCTGTGTACGCTAAAAATGATAAGCCTTCCTCTCGAGGACAAAAGCCACCCTGAGGGATGGCTCTGTGCACTGACTGTGGAGTGGTGACTCCACAGCTGACGCAGATGGGTGGGGGGAGAGTGGGTCCTCACGACTTTGCACACAGCTCGCTGAGCCACGCACGGGGCTCTGGGCCTCTGCGTGGCGCTGTCCTCGTTGCTGTCTCCTGGGCAGATGGCTCTCTCCCTGGCGCTGGGGTTGCAGTGGAGCTTCTGCGGTGACACCCGGTTGCAGCAAGGGCGTCGTTACTGCCCCGCTCCTACTGACAGTCATTCACTACTTGGATCCTTAGGTTTCTCCCTCACACCTCAAGCTAAATTTGGGCATTTGAGGTTTCACCCACCCAACACAGTTTGCAGGTAGGGTCTGTAAAGTGTCGTTCATTCCCTCATGCATTGGACTAACATTCGAGCTCCATGCAACGTCATTCATTCATTCATTCATTCATGCATTGTAGTAACATTTGAGGTCTGTAAAGTGACATTTATTCAGTTATACATTCTACTAATATTTGAGCACTCATATCTTTCGTTTCAGGAACTTTTCTTGTGTTACTTCTGTGATTATTTCCTTCTGTTCATTTTCTCTCTTCCTTTTGGATTTTTTCTAAGTAGGAAACTGGAACTCCTAGCTTGATCCTTAAATGTTCTAATCTTTTCTCTCCCGTTTTCTAATCTCTTTGCCTTTTTGTTCTCTTTTCTGAGAAATATCCATAACTTTTTTTCCAGATGTTTTTTATTGAATTTTTTCTAGCTGCCATACTTTAATTACAAAGAACTCTTTCTCTGTTTATTTTTAAAATAGCATTCTGTTCTTGTTTCATAGATGCATTATATTCTCATATCTCTGAGAATATTAATTACAATATTTTCTTTCTGTATTGTTTCATATTTATTCACATTTTGTCTTTTAAAACGGGGGCTTCCTTGGCCATGCTTAGTTAAGACTGAGACAAGAAGGGAAGCTATGTGTTCACAGGTGGGACTTACCCCTTCCTGAGCATCACTGAGAGTTGATTCAGCCATTTTACTGGGGGCGGGGCAGGAGTGTGGGAGGTGTCCCCTACTGTCCAAACCTGTAGGGCTTTTCTCTAAGGCTGTTCACTCTCCCCAAGTCTGGGACTCTGTCCTGGACGGCTGTGATGGGGGAGGGGTTGTACCTGGAGGCCCCTGCCAGGAGAGGGAGCTGGGGTCTGAGTGCTCCTTCCCATGTCTTAGCCCCATGCCCCCCACCTTTGCAGAGCCCCATGGGTCAGCAAGGGCGCCCCCTACTGAACCCTTCTTGGTTCTGCTCACTCATTTTTCCACTTCTCATTTTCTGAAAAAACAGAGGGACGTCTTTTGCATTGAGCTTCCCCTGTTTTCTGTGTTGTTGGAGGTTTATGCTGTTTCTAAATTCTTCTCATGACAGTGGAGTTTGCGGAAGGAGAAAAATGATCACATGTGTGATCTACCATGTTCAACAGGAAGCCCTAATTTCATTTGGACTCATTTTGGAATAATTTTTTTAATTGAGTGCCTAACAGGACCAGGCACTAGTCTGAGTGGTTCGCGTGTATAACCCCATGGACTCCTCACGCCTGCTGTCCCAGGAGGCACCTGTAACTCCAGTTTCCAGGCATGGAAACTTAGAGAGAGGTGTAGTAACTCCCCCATGGTGAGTGGCGGAGCCTGGCCGGCAGGGTCCAAGCTTCGCGCCTGCTCCACGCGGTCTCTCAGGCAGGAGGGCGTGTGCCTGTGGGCGTGTGTGCACCAGGGCACGTTTGCTGTGACAGGGGAGGCTCCAGGCAGCACCTGGGTGGACGGGCTTCTGTTTGGGGACAAGGAGGAAAGGCTGTGCCGGGCTGTGGAAGGGGAGGCCTGAGGAGAGCGAGCTGGCTGAGAGCCTGTGAGCAGTCCTGCCCCTGGTGCTGACCTGGGGCGGCAGGGTGGTGTGGTGGCAGCTGAGGCAGTGTCCTCTCAGGGTGTCAGGAGCACATGGCATGGGTGGGCATCTGGCTGGGCACATCGTGGAGATGGCCGTTTTAAGGTGCTCCTAGGGTGGTCCCCACCCTCCCCAACACCTCCTTAGCTGGAGGGAGGGATCAAGCTTTGGACCACCAAGCCCGGGAGGAAGTTTAACTCCTGGTTCTCTTTTCCTGTGACACATACCCTGAAGGGGGGCTTGTCTGTGGAGACCCCTGTCTTCATGCCTACTCCCAACCACTGAGAGTTGCAGAATTACTCACTCCAGCACAGTTGGGCCATGTTTCAGTGCCCAGGATGTGTATTTTAAAGTCTTGAATCCAAATTACAGCACTAAAAATAACTAACGACTTCTAGTTTAAACGCACTGACCCTAAGAAACTTTATGTATCTCTGAATGAACTAGGAAAGCTGGTGTTAGGTAATGCTAGTGCCTGGAAATTGTTATAGATACCAGCAGCAGTAAATATCGAATTTTTGCAGGAGACCTCACCGAAGCAATTTAATCCCTTTGATACTCGTTGGAATTCAGGAACTGAGTCTGAATATAGATATGTCATTTATACACATACTATAATATTTTCCGTAGATGTGTGTGTATGAGCGCGTATAAAACAAGTTGCTTTGAGGTAGCCTAGCCATGCTTCCTGATAGCATCCTCCAAATATTTTATGAACCCCATCTTATGTATTTTATGGCCACATGTAGCGATCCTGACACACCACCCTGCTGCCGTTTCACTTAGCAATTGGCATTTGCCCAGGAGGACTGGAATTCAGCCCCTGGAACGTAGGGCGGCTTGTAACCAGTGCCACACTGCCCCCCATCACTCGGCCCTCTCTGCACACGTTCAGGGAAAGGCACAAAAGGTCCTGTGAGTTGAGGCCTTGAAAAATGTGTGAGTTTGTCAGACAAGTTGCTGTTTAAAAGACGCAGGCCCCAAGCACCTCATTTTCTGCCCTGTGCAGATAGCGTCAAAGGCCTTGGAGATAAACCGAGGGTTTTAAGTGGGCGGAGTGGCATGTCTGTGGTTGCCAGGACATGCCTGGTGGCTTTTCGGAGGCCCTTTTAGTCCTCCTCAACCCCAGCCACATGCGGACACAGATTCAGCTGTGTTTTTGCTGGAAGCGACAGAGCTTTGTTGGCACGCAAGGTTTCGCAGCTGGCTTGGAACAGGAAGAATAAAGGAGGAAGGAAAGGCCCGCCTTGGTGACCCGGGCGGCGCGGGGCGAGGCTCCGCGCTAAGGAGCCGGTCTCTCTGACGCAGGAATGTGAAAGCGCTTGTGCACTGTGAAGCGCCACCAGGTCACAGCTCGGCCGTGGTTGTTACTGCTGTTCGGTCACTGGCAGTCCTCGCCGCTCTGAGCAGTTATGATTGCTAATGCCGCCGGAGAACGCAGCAGGAGTCTGCTGTTGAAGTACAAGCAAACGAGTTGAGTAGGTGACCTCTGAGTGGCACATCGAAGGGCTTGCATGGGCCCTTCGTGGAGAAATGCCCTCACCCGCAGCCAATGGGTGCGACAGCCGGCGTGTCTGCGGCAGTGATTACACAGTGGGAGCTGGGGGTGGGTGGGGTGCAGCAAGAGCAGCAGGTAGGTACCAGGCATTTTTATCATGACAAAGGTCCCAAGTCACCATCTGGCAGTACTCCTCATTCCATTCCTGTCTCCCTGCCATGCTCCCATCCTGCATTTCTGATGTGTAAATACTTCCGTGGCATGAGGGCCCTAGCTGGCTACATGCGGCTGCTCCCCCGTAGGACTCTCGTATTTTTACACGAAACCTACCAGCTATGGCGAATGGTACCATGAGACTAAATGCTGCAATCAATTGTGTCTACAATCTGTTTACTTGAACACGTCTCCACTGTGCTTGGACTCCACGGCTCCTGTTGCCTGGGGTGCTAGCTGTACATCAGCTGCGTGAGGCCGGAGACATGCAGTTTTATTTCTATTAATGCCAGGAGAGAGAGAAAGTTAACAGCAGTAACTAAGACAAATGGTGTTGTTATTGGCAGATACTCCTTTTGCTGTCGACTAACCTATTTTATTTTTCTTAGTGTGGATTTTATGTTCTCGTTTGTTATTTTTTGAACCTCCTTGCTTAAGACTTAAAACTTGATGAAAATAGGCATGAGCGTTTTGGGAAAGAATGAAGATACTCCGGCGGAACTTGCAAGGCATATTAAGCAGGTGAGAGAAGGAAGGCCTGGGGAATTTTTCAAACAGAAAACTTTTACTTCTTAAATATGAGTGAGAACAGTGATATGTGGATTGTGGTTTAGTTGGAAATCTAGCCCTTCAAGTTTTGGACCTTTTATGGCTTTCCCTGGCTACAGCACGCAGTGTGCTTTTAATTTAGCGGTGGCAGTAGAGGAATTGCAAAACCTCCCCAGCCGAGAACGTGCTTAGGAATCATATGAGGGTGATAATGAGGATGGATGTGAGCGGCTTTCCACAGAAATGCAAGAAGAGAGAAGGGTGTAGTAGCGTGCACGAAGGAAGAGAGTGCCTCTCCTTTCTCCCTCCTTCCATCTATCCATCCATTGTCCATCCGTCTGTACTGCCATTCATCCACCCATCCATCTGTCCATCCGCCCATCCCTCCATCTGTCCATCTGTCCATCTCTCTATCTGTCCATCCATCCATCCATTCACTAAATCATCTTTCACTGAGTTCGACCCCGTGAAAGGCCCAGTGGTAAGAACCTTCAGGATGCAAAGCTAAACTAGGAGTGTGTATCTTCCAGGAGCTTAGAATAAGGGTTGAGCACAGAACACAAAAAAAGTGTAAAATAGAGAAAAAAGGACTATGTATGTGGAGTGCCGGGGAAAGGTGCGCTGGGCTTGCACCTCGGCCGTGCACGTGTTGGGAGAGGCAGGGCAATTTCAGGCAAAGGTGTTTCAGATGTTTTGGAATGAGATTATGAAGTATTAAGTCGGAACAGAAAACCCACAGTTATATCCTTGTTCATTATATCAAGAATAGGATAACTTGGGTAAATATGAAGGCCATTGATAACCCCTAAATTTTATCTGCATGTGAGTTTCAGCCTTCTCTCTGATTTCAGATACAAAACTGGACTTCGATGCCCCCTTTCTCTCAATCTTTTTAATGCTCATTGATAAAGCTGCTGAATTCAAGTAGAAATCGCCATGCAGAGTACCGTGAGCTGGAGAGGCAGGGGAGAGCTAGGGGAGCGGGGCACACCAAGTCCTAGGACAGGGTCATCAGCTTGGGGCAACAGAGAGCTGGTGGTCAGGACCGAACACAGTGGCTGGTTTTTGTTCCTCAGGCTTAAGCTGTCCAGTGACAGATTCAGAAGCCATGTGGATGGAGGATGGTGCTAATGGTCATCCAAATTCAGGCCAAAATAGCAGTCTGGAGTCAGGGTAGGGCAGATATCTCTACAGCCAGGGCTTGCCTCCACTAGGAAGCTGAATCTGACCCTGAGTGGCAGGATCCCCGATGGATTCTGAGGGGCCAGGTGGTCTGCCAGCCACGGAGCCACCCCTGAAGTGCAGCTGCTGACCCGTGGGCCTGGCAGCATTGGCCAGATTGGGCTCATGCCCCAGTGAGCCTGGCACACATTCCTTCAGTTGGGAGTTGGGGAATGAGGGGCTTGGGACAGGGTTGATGGATGGCAGGGGCAGCAGCACTTCTCTTCCTTCACCCAGAGGGTGTCCCGAGTCCCTGGATAGTGTGGACCAGTCTCATCAGAGGAATTGGAAACTTTTCAAGAACAGAATAGGTGGAGTCTGTCTTCAGAGCAATTCAGACAACCCTGCCCTGAGTATTGGACAGTCAGAGCAGGAAGGGGCTGATGGGGCTTAGTCCTGGCTCCGCCACCTACTGTGAGGCTGTGAGCCAGTCACGTAACATCTCAGAGCCCCAGCTTCCTTCTCCTGCACACAAAGGGTACAAGGACCTGATGGGAAAGATCCAGTGAGGCACTGTATCTGAGAGCCCTTTACAGAACATGATGCAGACACGTGTAAGATATTGTTACTAAAAATCACACCTTTGGACATTCGCATTATCATGTCCAGTAGCAGAGGTGAAAAATGCCAGTTTTCTTTTTAAAAACATTTTTTATTTGACAGAAAACTAATTACTGACAGATGACATTACCTCTGCAGTGTTCTGTCTCCCTCCATTCTTGAGTACGGAGGAAAAGGTTGCCTTTGTGGATGAAGAGATAGGAGGCAGCTGCTGATAACTCTCTTTTCTCTACTCTACTCTTCTGTGGACCAGAGCCCAATAAGAAATTACTACTCAAGAAGATATATTTTCAGCAGACTGGTGCTTCCCAAATGATTAGAGGGTTTGACCAAGGAAACTTTGTGTGTAAATGCAACTTCTTGTTGAATCTCTGAGGCTGGTGACAGCTCCCTGTGATAGGGTGCTGCAGATGGCACCTGGCCCAAGGTGCCAGGCAAGGGGAGATTCTGCCCACCATGCCCACGCTGTGGCCTAGAACTGCGTCTGCCTTTTTCTAAATGCATAAAGGCTCCCTATGGCCTAGCAGTGGCCTTGCGCCTCTCGTTGGGTTATCAGAACCATGGAGTAAGCAGGATCTGGGGCCGTTCTCTGAGAGGTCCTTCAGCCTGGTGGCCCCAAGCATGGCTGGGTCACACAGTTTTGAAGCACATAATAGGAAAGTCATTTTCTCTTGTTCTCCATGGTGAATGGATGAAACACAGGATGAGCTAAACCTGGTTTGCAGGAAACTGTGCGCATGGATGCACGAGCTTGGGTACGCATCGTGAATTGTCTCTCCTTAGAACTTGGTAGAACGATCATAACTCCCTGAATTAATCTCTCCATCACTCTCAATACATTTCTGTTAGAGTTATATCTTTGAGTTTTTTTCCTCGTGGCTCAGTTTGAACAAATGATGGCATTATTTGGGAATTTTTATTTTTTAATTTGCTCGGGGTTTTTTGGGTTGTTTTTTGTTTAAATAAAGACCTCAGCACATAGAAGAGTTTTCATGCCTTCTGGGGAAGATGGGAGAGAAGGGGACCCGATGCCAAGGCACACAGTGAGAGCCGGCTTCATTCCCATCCTGACTGGGTATGACCTCACCGCATCAAAGGGGTTTCCGACAGCTTCCGTTCCTCTCCCTGCTGGCAGAATGGAGGCAGAGGAGGTGAGGCCCATCGCGACTGTACTGTGGGTGGGTACCATAGGGAGGCACGAGAAAAGCCTCCGCACTGAGGGCAGCATCGATCTTGCGGGGGGCCTGGGGGATGTGAGCATGTGCTTACAGAGAAAGGCCTGCGGGCGGGAACAGCAGATGCCGTTGTGGTGGGCCACCCTGCTGGCTCCGCCCGTGAGCGCCGTGGCCTCCTCTACTCATTCACACAGAGACCTTTTTCAGTCTCTGCTCTCCCAAGCACTGATAGAGGTGGTGTCCCGTGGACTCCAAGGAAGTCTGCAGGCCACTCTAAAGAAGGCTTGCTGCTCGACTAGAGCTGGATGTCCCGAAAGGGTCACATGGAGATGGGTCCTGGACAGGGAACAGCTGCATTGCTGGACTGATGTTGAGAGAGGAGAGGAAAGTGCATTTGTGTTTTATTGATCCAGCATCTTCGGAGGAGTGGTAGGTTCATTGGAAATTAATTTTTTATTAGCTAAGTTTTAACCTTTCAAGATACATTTTAAAAATAACCATTTTGGATGAGAATCTATCTAAAATATGTATTTTCCTACCTTCCTTTTTAAAATTTTTATTTATTTACTTATTTGTTTTTAGAGACAGGGTCTTTCTCAGCTGCCCAGGCTGGAGTGCAGTGGAGCAATCATAGCACTCTGTAACTTCAAGCTCCTGGGCTCAAGCGATCCTCCCACCTCAGCCTCCGAAAGTGTTGGCACGAGCCGCCTTGCCCAGCCCCTACCTTCTTACATGGAGAAATTTTGGTGTCTGGGGTCTTTATTGTGATCAGTCACTATTATGTAATTCTATAAGCCAAAGACAGCCTCAGTGGCCCCCAAAAGCTCTGCCTTTTTTATAGCCCTTATATCTTTGATTCTGTGCTTTGTTTTCTTTCTCTTCATGGCCATCTGTTAGCTGTCACTTGTCACTGTTTCCTGTGTACCTGAGCTCATCACCTTCGTAAGTGCACACACCATGTGCCCAGTGTGTGCCAGGTGCTGCACTAGACACGAGTTACACACAGGACTCGCATGAATGGGGGAAGTTGGTCCTGACACGTGGCACTTGGATGTGCTGAAAAATAAAAATAGTCATGTCCTCAGGGTGGGGAACCTGCGGCCTTGGGGCCACATATGACCTTCTGGATCCTCGAGTGTGGCCTTTTGACTGCATCCAAATTTTATAGGACAAATCCTTTTAATAGGGATTTGGGGATCTGGAGAGTCACATGTGGCCCTGAGGCTGCAGGTTCCGCACTCCTACGAGGGGCTTTTCATGTGGCAGTGGAGCCCTTCATGCACAGACAGCGAAAGACCCCTTAAATGTATGTCCCTTGGGCTAAGTCAGCTGCTTCAGGTGAGCTCAGTCTCTGTTTGGAATTATTCGGGCAAATTAAGTCCAGGTTAAGGCCTCCTCTCTGGGTTCTTTCCGCCGTCTCAGATGCTCTCCCTAAGTGGCATGTGGGGCGGGGGAGCCCAGGTGTCCCCAGGCAGTGGGGGGGGGGCTGCCGGCCCGAGCGAGCGCGTCTCTCCAGAGCCCTTGCCCTCTGGGCTTCGGGCATCCTGCTGGCACCCAGGGCTGGAGTCCACGGCCAGTGGGACTCTGGGCCTTGAGGTCTCTTGGCACGGCCACCTGCTGACTGGGCCCTATCTCTGAGTGTCACTGCACCCTCCATCCCGTCCCTGGCCTGGGTGATACGCCCCGCAGTTTACCTATGAAGCCCCCTTTCCTCTCTCTACAGCAGCTGCGGCAGGCCCCGGCTCTCCCCTTACATGTCTCCCGTTGGGTCCCTTCATGCCACGTGGAAGCCACGGGACCCCTGTGAGTGCTTCTTGGGGCCCTGTGATAACTCTGTGCACCATTTCCTTCTGTATGGACGCCTCGCGTTGATGCTGGGCATTTGCTAGGCAGTTTCCTGCACCCACAGTCGCAAAGGGATACAGAAAACAGCTTTTAGCTTCTTCCCTTAACTTCTCTTCTTCCTTCCTTTTTTCCTTTCCTCTCTCCTTCTCTTCCTCTCTCCCTCCCTTCTGTCCTCCCACCCTCCTTTCCTTCTTCCCTCCTTTATTGCAATCTTTCTCCCTCCCTCCTTTTCTCTCTTCGTCCAGCCCCTCCTGCAGGTGAAGGAGGGTGTGCTGTCTACTCCCTCCTCCTGTGCGGGGCGGTGACGGCCTCCCTCCATCATTCCTTCCTTTCCTCTCTGGCCTTCCTTAGTGCCACGCTCCTCTTCTTGGGGAAGAGCTTGGCTGTAATTATGTGAAGGCTACAGGAACACGATATAAGGGAATGAAAAATATATTAGTTTAATATTTTCAAAGTACCATGCCTGTTCCCCAAACATAAATAAAACATGGTTTCTGTCCGTGAAAGCTTATTGTAGTCAAGGAGATGGATTTGTGACCAATAATTTCAAAATAATTTGGTAAATGCACAGTTCCCATTGTAGTCCTCCGCTCCCTGCCTCATGTGCACCCACACGCGCACACACGTGCACACGCAGCCCCGCACTACCTGCCCCCCGGATCCCCTACACTATGGCACTTGCCATCTCTTTTCTTGTATCACAGTGATTTGCGCACATATTTTGGCTTCTAGAGGGCAGGAGTCTTACCTATTTTATAGCACTTGGCACAATGTCCTAACTTCATTAATTAAAGAAACAATGTGTTAAATCTTTCCTGTGTACCAAGCTCTATGCTTGACACTGAGGTTAGAGAAATAGAACATGAACTCTTAGAAACTCACAGGTTCTAAACAGAATTCAAGAGTTCTGTGAGCTTAGATGAGAAAAAAATTACCTCTTTATTTTCCCTAATCTCTAGCTGATGTTTAGTGTTTCCTTCACTACGGAGGCAGGGATTGACTAGAGTGAGCTTAGAAGTACCTGCGACTGAGGTTGCCGATATTTGCATATCACTCACGGCTGCAGATATCTCAACATCTCATTTATGTTCATCAGTTAGGGTTATTGTGGGTTGAGCATCTCCCTAATGCGAAAATCCAAAATCCAGAATGCTTTAAAATCCAAAGCGCTTTGAGTGCCGACATGACGCTCAAAGGAAATGCGCGTTGGAGCTTTTTGGATTTCGGATTTTCGGACTGGGGAGGCTCAACCAGTAAGTATAAATGCAAATGTTCCAATCCCCCCCAAATCCAAAGTCCAAAACATTTCTGATCCCAAACATCTCAGATAAGAGCTACTCAATCTGTATTAGAACCAGCAGTAAACCTTGTTATTTGATGTGTTAATGAAGAAGCACGTATATTACCATGTCACAGATCTGTTTTAAAAAATATTTTTATAACTGTGTTTCAGTATGATCAGTTTCCCTCCTTTATTCCCTCCTACCGGTGAAAACCACCCTCCACGGGGCCTGGTTCGACCTGGTAGGTCCATCCTGGGCCTGAGAGAGGTCTGTTTGAATGGGAGATCGAGGAGCCCTCCGGGACAGACTCATCCTCGGAGAGGAAGGTGGCAGGTCAACGCGTGCTTGCCCAGTGGCAGGTGTCAGGGGCAAGGAGAGAGGTCCAGTCCTTCGGGAGTCTGTCCTGGCTGTGCCCATCCCCCTTCTTCCAGGTTTCCACGTGGCCGGGAGCATGGGTGGGGGGCAGGGAGGGAGTTCAGAGACTGAAGGAGCTGCTCCCAGTGGGAACCCTGTGAGCCTGGGACGCAGCAGGGCGGTATTATTGTGGCACCCCCATCAGAATGACGTAAAAAGGAGAGACATTCTCCCTCACTTCTACCCAGAGGTGCCTGGCCTCGTGCTGGTGACAGGTTGCTGGATAAATGCGTGAATAAGATCCCTCTCCATCCCCCAGCCTCCCACCTTTTTTTGGTGCTTAAAATTTTTGCAAGCCATTTTGGGTTGCAGTCTCTTCTACCCTGTCCTTGTCCTTGCAAGCCCCTGCTTCACCTCTCTGCATCCTGGTCACCTTGTGCCCTTCCTTGCAGGCTTCGTACACAAGTCTTAGCATCTGAGCCACTTTCCCCGGGGGCAGAGTTGGAAGAGCTTCTCCGCGCTTGTGAATCCCCCTTTCTTCTAGAGTCTTGCTGTAGAATCAGCCCTATTTTTTCTCTGACCTTTTGAACACCTGCCATTGTAAGTACAGGCTTTTGAGACAGACCGTGTATGTCGAGCATCCCCTTCCCTTGCAGTCATGACTTCTGGCTGGCAGCTCTTCCTCCTAAGCCCTGGTCACTTTAACTTTCTCACCTGAAACTCAGGATCAGTTACTGAGGAGCCGCTGTGCCGATAATCAGCTCTGTTCTCTAAGACAAACTTTTTCTTTTAGTAGCAGCAGAATGTTTTTCTTTGAATGAATTTTCACCTGGAACTGCAACATAGAAAACGTAAACTAAGTGGTGGTCCCGGAGCCCCACTCCCTCAGCCTCCGCTTTCCTACCTCAGGCAGAGCCGAAACACCCTTCGTCCTAGGAGAGAAAGTTCCCAGCAGGTAGAGAACTCATCAGACAGCTGCTCAGAGAAGGAGGTTTCTGGAGCATTTCTGGGTCATCTTCCTACTTTCAAGATCTGTCTGCCCCATTCACTGCTTGCCACCGAGGACCCCACCTGAGCCTCGAGACACGAAACAAATCGCACATCTACCTGACTTTCAGCTCTGCCCCACCCACTCTGCTGAGGTCAGATTTCGGCTCACTGAATGTTTTGTTTTTGTTTTTTTGAGACAGAGTCTGACTCTGTCTCCCAGGCTAGAGTGCAGGGGTGTCATCATAACTCACAGCAACCTCAAACTCCTGGGCTCAAGGGACCCTCCTGCCTCAGCCTCCCGAGTAGCTGGGACTACAGGTGTGTGCCACCACGCCAGGCTAATTTTTCTATTTTTTGTAGAGATGGGGGTCTCGCTCTTGCTCAGGCTGGTCTCGAACTCCTGACCTCAGGTGATCCTCCCACCTCGGCCTCCCAGAGTGCTGGGATTGTAGGCGTGACGCTCACTGAATGTTTATCCAGGACTTGGTGTGATATTTCATTCATTCCTCATTACTCCACGTGGCAGGTATTGTTTTTCCCATTTTGCCAGACTGAGTTTTGGGGAAATGAAAAGTTTTAGTAACCAGCATAAAGTCACAAAGCTAAGTGATGGTAAAACCAGAATTAAACCCCAGATTTTCTGATCCAGATCTAGATCACTCATCACATTTGTCGTTGTCTTCCTGCCACCTCTGTCCTGAGAGCTTGCAGTGCAATTCTGATACCAACTACCCAAGGTGACGGCAGACTCCAGATGTGAAGGACACAGCCTCCAACAAGACTGCCCCCACTTCAGACACTGCCTGTAAGCTCAGGGGTTCCCAGGCTGCCTGCACTTCTGGCCAGCTAGCTACAAATTCAGGGGTTCCTGCTACCCCCTCAGATTTGATAAGTTGCTAGAACAACTCACAGAACTCAAGAAAGTGCTATACTTGTAATTATAGTTTTGTTATAAAGGATACAAATCAAGACCAGCCGAAAGAAGACACACATAGGGTAAGGTCTGAGAGGGCCCAGTGCAAATCTTCTGTGTCCTTGGAAGGCATCACCTGCCTGGCACATCAGTGCATGTCACTGACCAGGGAGCTCACACGAGCCTCAGTGTGCAGAGTTCTGGTAGGGCTCCAGCGTGCAGACATGATTGGCTGAATCCTCAGCCACGGGGCTGAGCTAGTCCTCATCCCCCTCTCCTCATCAGAGCTCGGCTAATACTGCACAACTCAGCCCCAACCCTCTTACCACATGGTTGGTCTTTCTGGTGTGGGGCCCCACCCTGAGTCATCTCTTCAGCATAAGCTATCTGGGGATCTCCAGGAGCCTCCTTGCTAGCATAAACTATCAGGGCCCGCCACAGATAATAAAGACACTTGGATCCCTCAGAAAATTTCAAGCATTTAGAGGAAGTCTCCCAGAACAAGGGGCAACAGCCAGCCAGATTCTTTACTATATAGCAGGGCTTTCTTCACTCTGTCTCTGACCCTCCTCCCCACCTCTGCTTGCTCTGAGTATCTGGACGTCTGCCAGCACGTGGCCGTGACCTGTCACCCCGTCCCAACCATCACTGCGTTCCTAAGTTGAAAATGACCCAGGAAACATGCTGGCTTTCAGCCCCCTTTTCTTCAACTGCCTCCCTGGCTGACGGATAACACTGTGAGCAGAGAGAGAGAAAAATGCAGGGATTTTCCTTGAATCTCTGAATAAGGGAGCCCAGCCTCGCGGCCGTGCCTCTGCAATTCCAGTCCTTGGGTCTCCATTTACCAATCCAGGCCATGCTCAGATCGCATCTGAGTAGCATTTTTCAGAGATTTCAGAGCACTTAGGGATGGGTGCTCGCAGCTCTGAGAGACGGACAGGGTAATTCCAAATCCCTCTTTTTTTTTTTTTTTTAATGTAACATGCTCTGGAAGCTTCTGTAATTGGCTGACAGTCGTGTATCACTGAGGCGATGGAGCAGGCCTAGCAGCCAGGATCTAGAGCCAGGGGCTCATTCCTGGGCATCAGCCAATCTAACCCATCCCCAGAGAGCCTGAGTGAGTGATTTGACACCCATCACTTTTTCTCTCCTGCAGAGCTTAGGCCCAGGCTGCTTTAGTTCCCGGCCTATTCTGTTTGCCAGCTAATGAGACAAATTGTAGGCTCCATAAAAAATTAAACAGCAGCTGTTTCATTTTCTTCTTATTGAACTTTGAAATTATGACACCCTCATTTGCATGGCAGCCCAAGGTGTGAATATCTGGGCCTGCAGGATCCAAGAGTCCTTAAATTTAACCAGAATTGTATGTTTTTTCACATTGTCTAAACTATTTTCAGAGCCATTCACGAACCGAACCATTAGCCGTGCAAATGGAGCACGTGATTCCTGCTCACCCTGTTGGCTGCTAATGAATAATACCTTACAGGTGGAGGTGCTACCTGTGGCTTCTCACTGGAATAATATCAAAGAGATGAAATTGGGAAACAAATTGAGCTTAAAGCGAATTAGCAAACAGCTGAATCCTTGAGCGTAAAGCTCCATGCCTTTCTTAAAGCAGTAAGGGAAGGCAGATACAGAGTGCAAGCCCCACTGTTACCTAAGTCCTCAGTGTAGAATTTTATGTTTTATTTTGTTTTCTGGGCCATAATGATGGTACAGGCTGCATTTCGACACTAGAGAAAGGAGGACTTATCTGTTTCTATGTCATAGAGGTTTGGAGATTTTTTATAATATTTTGCAAGAAAAACAAACAACACCAAAAATGTGAGCTTTTTTTCTGAGTAAACAAGAATCTGTTTGCAATTTTTCCTTGCATTCATCTTAAATTAATTTATTTCCATATTTGCTCACAAATACCCTCTTCCTCCATCACTACTGTAATGTCCCATAAATTAGGTAGAAATCTGCAGGTGAAAAGGACCAGTGCTTCCATGCCCTTTAGTGACTTATGATGATGGTCATTTTCTGAAGCAAAGCTGCCCCACAGTGGCTCGGGCTGCCTGGAGAACATCTTACGTCATTTGTAGCATTTCCTTTTGTCCTCCAGGCAGTGCTTAGGCTAAGATCAGAGAGAAGGATATTTGTTTTGGGAACTGGTGGTATTTCAGCAACCTGTTTCTGGTTCACCTCCTTTCTTCACAAACCAACTAACTCCACTGACAGCGTATTTATAATACAGTGTTTCGGAAAGTAAGTGGCTTCAGACAGGATGCAACGATTCGTTATCAATCCCGACCGGACGGCTGCTTGTTCCTCAGCATCCATCTGTGTTGGTCCTCTCCTCTCGTGGTGCCTGCCCGGTGTGGGCACCATTTATATAGAGCATGCAGGCGACCCTCTTGGGGAGGAGGGCTGTAGAGCACCCGGAAGTGTTCTCGACGTCGGTGCCGCAGACCTTCCGAGGACGGGGGGCTCAGAGTGAGCTCAGCTCCTGAGGCAGGGAGATGATTTAGGGACCACCAAAGGGACGTTATGTATTTGCGGGTGCCTCTGTGGCATTCAGTACCCACCAGAGCAGAGGTCCCCGGTGCCACACGCCTCCAGGGCAGCCTCACTGTTTCGCTTTGAGCGTTTGAGACTGCGTGTGTCTGCGTTTGCATGCTGTAGAGGGCCACACGCACCATTTCGCACCCACCCCCAACATAATAGTTGTGTATTTTCAGAGTTCCTTTTTTTAAAAAAAAGAACATTTTTTTCTTGATTATAAATGTTCATTGTAGAAAATTTGGAACAACCAGAAATACTTAAAGAAGAATATAAAAATCATCTATCAACCTTCAACCCCAAATAACACAGTTAATATTTAGGTATGTTTCCTTTTTATTCTTTTTTTCCATGTACTTGCATCCATTTTGTATATTCAAAAAAATGTATCATGCTGTATACATTATTTTGTATTTTGTTTTTTGGTTTTTTTTTAAGTTTATATATATGTGGGGAATGGTCTCATAATCATTTAAACATTTAATAATTAGAAAATCTTCAAAAACATAATTTTAATGGTTTTAGAGTCTTTTATCATATGCATAGAGCGTTAGTAATTATTTGGGCTCAGGCGCCTCATGCACAGTCCTCCTGAGAAAGTGCTCTCAGACCAGCGTGCTTGGGAACGGTATGCCAGTGAGACTCTAGACCAGGGTCTCCAGGGGAACAGCAGGGCGTCCACACCCTTGTTGCAGCCCAAGGTCGCAGCATTACAGCTGTGCTTGCGTGAGAATTGCAGCGTGGGCTCAGAGGCTGGCTCTTGCATGGAGTATTGTCTGGATCACTGACCTCTCTGTTTAAAGGCACTGACACAGGGCTGTCCAGCTGAGTGAGCAGGATGGCCACACAGGACCATGGGACTCAGAAAAAGATGAAATGAGCAGCCTTTTTAGGCCTGCACCCAAGAATGTCCAGCTCCAGCTAATCACCAACGGGCCACGAGTGAGGCCGGCCCAGCAGTTGCAGGTATGCCCTGGCGCTCTCTGGCCACGGCCCTGGAGGAGCGCTCGTGTTGACCAGGTGTGCGAGTCAGCGACAGAGCTTCGGCGCTCTGTAAGCAACATAGGTCACACAGCACATACCAAATTACCTGTCTTTTTGAAATAATAAAATAGGGTTGGAAAACTTTCTGCTGGTCAAAGATATGTCAGAGATTTATCCAAAAAGGCTAGTCCTTTGGCAGAATATATGTTGTCCTTGGGAATGACTTTCATCCCCACCCCATACATTCTAGAATAGCTGCTACCAGGGCAGCTCCTTCCTGTTCCACTAAACTTCCATACCAGGAATGATGCTTAGTGTGGTACTAAAAGACAAGAAATGTCATATTCCTGTTTTTCTCTAAATTAAATGTAATCCAGCCAGCATCCTGGGCAGTGCTCTTCTGGGAGGGCTCAGGCTGCCCCTTAGGGCCACCAAGCCCAGTGCTCTGACCCATGAAGAGAACCTGTAGAGTCCTATTGCCCCCCTCCTATTCCTGGAGAAGCTCTCCAGGGCCTCTGTCCTCCATTCTGCTTACCCCAGACAAGGCTTTCTTCTGCCAGCACGGATAACTGAGATTGAATAGGTAAACAGCACAGTACAACGTATAAACACAACACTTTGCAGATATTCAAAAGAAGGAGGCTGATTTACTCGGTGTGCAGAGATCTTCGGGAAGGTTGTGGACAGTGTGTGTACTATGCTACCTATTTATTTTTAATTTTACTTTGAATCCTTGGTCTGTTGTAGCAAGTTTTTTTTGTCGTTGGTGTATTTAATGTCTTATCCTGCTAAGCTTGGAGATGGTTTGTTGGAAACGGGAGAAAAACAACCGTCTCTCTTTATGCATCAGAAGAACAATCTTCTATAGTCAGAGAATGACGTGTATTTGAATGAATTCGCGTAGACATCCTTATGAGGAAACTCTTTATATTTCAAGATCTTTGTGCATTTTCTTGGAGATAACTTTTGGTAGTGGTCTGATGTACAAGTGCTGTCGGGTCAAGATGCCAGTGGAACCGGGGACAACAGTATTGTCGCCCACCTCTGAGGTTGTTTTGCTGCCCTCGGAGGAAGAAGAAACCTGGATTCGGGATCTTGCTCCTGGGCTGGAGCCTCTCCTCAGTGTGGGCGCAGGCACAGTTGTTTAGACTTCCCGGTCTCAAAGTTTTCAGCTATAAAATAAGGGAAATTATTTAGATGAGTTCTAAGATTCTTTCCAGCAGTAACATCTGTAGTTTCTGTATTCCTGAAAAGTTTCAGGTTATATATGCTTACCTATTATTTTGTAGTTTTCAGAATGTCTTTATAAAGATCGTATTTGGCTTAAATAGCCTCGTATGGGAGATAGGTGATAAAACTTTGTATTTAAAATAAATTACTAATTCTCATCACCAGGAATGTAGGCTAAAAAAAAGTACTATTTAATTAAATTATCCCACCACATTCCAATAAAGGATCTGCTGGCACAAAATCCCAGTAATTGATCAATAATCAGTTGCTGTTGCTTTGACCAAAGACAGCTAATTGATAGGTGGATAGAAGAGAAATTGTGGTTTCTGGAAGATCTGGGCAAGTTTTTTATGGTAAATTTATAAAAGGGATGGAAGCAAGATTTTTCTCGAGCTAATCATCTTAAAAATAAACAAAGAAACAAAAAACTCTGCACAGAACTCTAATCTCCTTCTTATTTGACTAAGCATGTACTGAAGTTCACGTGTCCGTAGGACCACAGAGAAACCCACCGGTAAAAGATGACCGTCTTCTTGCACATGCTGTCCTCGGCCGGCTCGAGCTTTCCCTATTTCCTGCAGCTTCTTCTATTCCACATAATGCCTTGCTCTTCTGCCCCAGCTTCACCCTCACCCCCAGAGTCCCAATGACACTGAAGGATGTGAGTAGAGACTGAAAACCTCGCATGTGATCTGGGCTGTACTTTATGAATGAGCCAGGGAGTGGAGGGAATAGGCAGTATCACCAAAAAAAAGTGTTTGAAAGTTGTTACTATTAACAGTTGGATTTTCATAAAGTGACTGTGAGAACTAATCCTATCAAACTGTTATATTGATCTCGTGGGGTTTTTGTGTGGTTGGAATGAGATCGTGTATGTAAAACGCTTTGTAAACTGTGAAGTTGTATCCATGTGGAAAACATATTTTAGTATTGCTCTAAAGCTGTTGCTCACAGAAAATAAAGGAAATCTGATTTTTAAAAAGATGACAAACAGTCACAGGCATTTTAAGATTGCATTCTAGGAACTCTTTTTTTTTTTCTTTTAACCGCCATGAATTGTCTTGTGGGGCGCTTCAGTATAAGTGCTTGTGCTTTGGAAGGTTGTTACCAGTTTTTATCAAGAAGAGACTAGAAATTTTGGAATTTAGAAATGAAAGGGACCTGAGAAACCATCCAATTGCCTCATTTATTGATAAGTTATTAAAACCCAGAAAGATCAAATACTTGTCCAGGATCACATAGTTAGTTAGACAGGCAACTTTTATTATACTTGATAAGGATTTGCTTTGGAAAAGAGCCACATCTCTAACCATATCAATCAGGTTTTTTTTTTTTTTTTAAAGTTTATCCATGCCTTATTCAATCAACATTTTTTTTTCTTTTTCTTTTATTTCAGCATATTACGGGGGTACAGATGTTTAGGTTACGTATGTTGCCCTTGATCCCCCCCCCAAGTCTGTGTTTCAAATATGTCCATCCTTCGGGTGATGCGCGTTGCACTCATTTTGACAATCAATAATCCTAAAATTTCCTAAAATATTAACTGCAAAATTTCTCTGCCACCATCTTTCTGATTTTTCTGATGAATGGTTTTCTGAGCTTACTTTTTTTCCAAATAGATAAAGGTTTATTCTGTTTTTCCGTGCTAAAATATCACAATCTGGAATAATTTTGTTATGTTACTGGGCATTCTTTTATGGAGCAGTATCATGAGACTGGAGTGAAAATCACATTATAAGTTAGCATTGTTACCAGTTTTATTGGTGCTGAAACTGAGTGAAAGGATTTAGGAATAATTGGGTAATCAAAGTGAATTAAATCAAGAGAGGGGAAAATATCAGTTCTGGCATCAAATGGGGACTGCTATGACTTCCACATCTGTGGTCTTTATCCATTTTAATCAAGTCTAAATTATGCTATTAAGACTTATTTTTGCGACGTTTACTTGCTCAGACATAGCAGACTTTGTATTCATTTCTGGGTATTTCTTGAAACATTAAAACATTCTCAACATTTCTAGGGAAAAGTTACATAGCTTGATTAGCATCCAGACATTCAGAGTTGATATTATGTTTATAACCATGGGCGCAGTGTTCATGTCGTTTCTGGGAGTGGAATCCGGAGACTGAGCCTTCAACCTGCAGAGATGAATTCTGCATCCTTCAGCTCACCATTGTGTCTTCAAAAAGCCAGATTTAAATGATGTCTTGTTAGTATAAATTTGCTATAATAGATAGTATATCATGCTGTTGGTGTGGCAGAAATATTACTATAGTAACTAGCCCAGTCTTGCTTTCCGGTTTTCCTTTGCTGTATTTCCCCAGGGATACTGCTTTTGCAGTGAAAAATCTGTTTAGCTTAATAAATGGTAACAGTAATCAGCTTCCCTTTTTTCCCCCCAAGATACCTCTTAAATATGTAACTGATAATACACTGAATTATGGAATGACACAGCACTAAGTTCACAAACAAGAAAATTAATTTAGAAACCTTTGATTTCCATTGTTGAATTTTTTGTGTTGTCTCTTATTGGAAAATTTGTCTTAAACCTCTTCTTTTGCTCTGAGCTCTTTCCCCATAAATCTTAGAAACCTTGATGTTTCTGTTTTGGTTTTGGTTTGACTCATTGGTGCCCAGGCATACACACACATCTTCGTGCCCAAATCAGAGGGTACTTTGGGACACGAAAGAGACCACTGCGGAGGCTTCCACCGGAGCGGCTGCTATCTCGTAGAGCAAAGGCCAGAGCTGTCTGTGCACTGAAGGCTGCTGGCCCTGAGATTCCCCCTCCAAGCTTGGCTCTTAAAGAAATCAGAGTTCAATTCTCTGGAGGTTTGAGGGTTGCTATTGACTGTTTCACAGCTTAACCTTGTGGCCAAGAGAAAGACTATTTAGAAGTATTTGTTCTTGTTTCTAAGTTCAATTGTCATTATTAAAGACACTTAATTCTAGTGCAAATTAGGAAAAAGGATAGGCTTGAATATTTTCAGAAATTAACAGTGGCTCTAGGAATTTAGGAAGTTGCCTCCATGTGAAGCTGTCTATTTTCATTCTTTAGGGAACTGGTTGACTATTAACGACATAACAGTTTGCGTACATTTATTGTGCACTTGCTGTGTGCCAGTCGCTGCTTTGCATGTATTTACATCTCGTATAAATTGCACAGCAGCCTTAGAGAGTAGGTACTATTCTTATAATACCCATTTTATATATAAAGAAACAGAGAGGTCAGGTTACCTACCCAGGGTTGCACAGAGTTGGGACTCAGAGCGCGCAGTCTCACTCTGGAACCTGTGTGCTTAAGCGCCGGCTACATGACTCGAAGCGGCTTTCAAGTATCATGACACAGTGGAGCACATTGAAAGCAGCGCTTTCCAAATGTTTGTGACTGAAAGAAATAATAGTTTACATGGCAAACTAGCATATGTGCACAGATATAACTAGTAAGACCGCACGAAACCACACTCACCCGGGCCGTGGAGGAGGCACGCTGACTTTTCCTGTCTGTTTCACTTCATTTCTGAAGAGTGCTGATGGATGGGGACCCTTAGCACTGATTTTAGGAGCTTCTAGTGTAAGGTCACAACTTGCAGATCAAAAACTACTGAATGTCTTCGACATACGCTCACTCTCGGGAGGTTCGGGTTCTCCCTGTTTGTTGAATGAATGCCTCTCCGCTCCTTTTCCCCAGTGTCCGGCACTGTTTGTTGACAGAGTAAAGGTATAAACAGATTCTGATTTTTCCTTCCTCATCTCTCTTTTTTAAAAGTGCTTTACTCTCTTTCTTCCCTTTCCTTTTTAAAATCAAAGAGCTAAAATTTTGCCAAACAGGGAGATTGTTTAGACTGGAAGAGAGAAGGTCAAGAAACAATTAATAACTATCTTGTTATGCGAATATGTGTTATCGATGAATTTATGTAAAGCAATCCCATTTGCCCATTGATTTAAGTTGTAATTTTAACAATGTGTCAGTATCTCCTGTTGTTTCTACTGCATGCTGCTTCTGGGACCTGCTCTTATTCTTGCGAAGGTCCCTCTGGCCCACACTGGCGTCTCTTCTGGAGGCAGGTTAGTTGGGACGGGCTATCCTTCTGCTCTCTTTGAGAGTTGAGGTATCCCCCCGCACAGCCCTGGGCCCCAGTTTAGCCAGTCTTTCTAGCACTTCCTGGAAGATGTCTGGCAGGTCCTGAACTTCCTATCATTGGGGGGTGTGGGGGGAGTGGTCCTCTGAATGTTTGAGCCAGACCTTGGCTCAGGGGGGACCTCCAGAACAGGTAGAACTTCCTTACAACCTCAGGCTCAGGAGTCCTCCATCTGTCGGTGCAGACACACACCTTGGAGCAATGTCAGAGCAGGCATTGGTGTCCAGGGCATGGACCAGCCCCAAGTATAGTTGACTGCAGGGTGGTTGGAAACTTCTGGTGTGCCAGGTCTGTGTTATCAGACCACCGATAGCCAGGAGCATTGTGTTTTAGAATACTGTCTTTGGAGACTTGGTTTGTTTGCTTAATTGGTTTTGCCTAATAGGATTTCTTTATTGCCACCTCCCTCTTCCTCTTGTTCTGGTTGCTGGTGTCTTGTTCTAGATACAGTACTAGCTCAAATAGTTTCTGGGCATTTGTCTTATTCTGGATAAGACAGGCTAGCAATAGACATGTTGATTTAGAAAAATAAGTCAAGGTAGTTCTAGGAGCAAAGGATTTTTGCGATGGTGGAAACTCCCGGAGGGGAAGGGGAAGCGTGTGTTGGCAGCACGGAGGCGGACATGAGGCCCCTCAGCAGCAGATAGTCGGGGCGCACATGGCCCACTGCAGTTTGTGCGCTTCATTCAACAAGCCTGGGTGGCTCAACTTTCAGCCTTTAAAAATGGGAAAGGGTTTTTGAAGATTCTTCTCTAATGGGACAAAAGAATTCCCTTCCCAGCATAAAGGTTTGTTGAAGCACAGAGATATTTCACTAGTCAGGGAGTTTAAAAGAAACTTACGTGCCTTGCTGGTGATGAGAAAAGGGCAGATTTCAGCCCGTGTGAAGCTGGAATTAGACTGCTTAAAGTAATAGAGGAAAGCCTGTAAGTGATCAGGAAGGGACTTCCTCAAACGTGCTGCACCTCTCTCTCTCTCTTCTTTGACGGCAGAGGGAATTACGCGCTCTGGTCTCTAGGACCAACTCCATTTTGTGCAACTGATATCTGGGATTTAGCTGTGTTCTCTCCAAGAACATCTTTCATCACCAGGAACATGCCACAGAACTACGCCACGGTCCATAGAGGCTCGAGGATGACCGCCTGGGTCCTCGGATGTTTACGTGATCAGTCAGGATCCCTGGCCACCTCATGCTGACACTGTGTGCTGCGAGGTGTCGGCTTTGGGGGAACCGTGAGGATTGTTTTGTGTCAAATCATTAAGCTCTTCAGCATTGCTATTTGCCCAGCTCTGTTTTAACAGATACGGGGACTCAAAAACGTTTAAAACTGTTCTTTCCCTCAAAGAGTTCACAGTATCATGAAGATTTGAGTCATTCACAAACAGAAATATGACAGGGGCGGTTAAATGGAGACAGCAGTGCTAGTGGCAGGATCCCTGGACTGAGAACCAGAAGACCCAGACCCAGGCTTTAATCCCCAGTAGCCAGTAGAGCGACTGGTCTAGTCCCTTACCCGCTCCAGCCTCAGTGTCCTTCTCTGAGAGACAGAGGGGTCAGACAAGATGACCTCGAAGGTGGGTTTAATGCCAACTGTGTGAGACTGACAGGAAGTGCTGTTGCAGGGGTCACGGGTCAGGGGAGGCTTGGAGGCTGGTCTTGATTCCAGTTAAAATTTACAAACATGTCTGTTGAAACTGTCACGGTGCTGCCCCTTTCTCACCAGCCCCAGGACCCTGAGCAAGTGCGTACAGAATCAATTTCTGTGTCTGTATCCTGTTTCTTCCTCCACAGCCGTATATAGCAGTTTACTGAGAAACAGAAGCCCAGCCTTAGTTCTAAATTGATTTGGCTACATTCGATACACTCTTCCTTTCTAGAATATGACTTTTCAGTTATAATAGCCCAAAAGATTGCTTTTCACACCTCTTTCATTTTTGTGATTCTTCTCGAAGACTTCTTATGTTGCTCACAGTAAAACCATCTGGTAGGTTTCAGCAGGCTCAACAGTAACCAAAGCAGAAGTGCCAAGACCTCATGATGAGACCGAGGGTTTGATACATTTCTTTGTGTGAGAAGAGAGGGGCGCTCTCCATCCCTCGTACTCACACGGTTTGGGGGCAGGGGAAAAGAATAAGAGGGGATGTTGGCCTCCGTTGAGAAGCAGAGTCCCAGTTACAACTCTGCTCTTGGTTTGTTCCTGGGGTCACAAATGCTGGGCGGGAAACCGGTGCCAGTGCGGTGGCAGACTGCAGGCCAGGGCCTGGGCGCTGCCCCCGCCGATGATGGCTGCTCACTTGAACTCTGGGATCCAGAGAGAAGCAGCCTCCTCTGGAGGTGGGGACAGTCAGCATTTGTGTCATTTGCATGTTTAAAGTGCCCAAGTCCCTTTAGGAGGCCTGTGTGCATCTGTGCTCTCCAGAGAAACAGAACTGATGGGAGGACAGGGAGACAGACATCTCCCGGAGACCCAGGAGCACCAGTGGGACAGTTCCATTCCAAGTGCAAAGGCCTGAGACCCAGGAGCTCCAATGACTAAGTTCCCATCTGAGTCCAAGTCCAAAGGCAAAAGGCAGTCAGGCAGAGGGAAGAGAATTCTCCCTTCCTCAGCCACTTGTTCTGTTCTGGCCTCGGACAGAGTGGATGAGGCCCCCACCGTGGGGAGGGCACCTGCTTTGCTCAGGCCACCCACTGAAACGTTAATCTCCTCCAGGAACACCCTCACGCCCCCCAGACTGATGTTTAACTGAATGGCTGGGCAGCCTGGGCCCAGTCACGTCGGCCTGTACAGTGAACCGTCACAGAGACTGTCTCGTGTGTAGATAAGTGCTCCACCCTGACTGAAACTGAGGGCGACCTGCTCGGGATGCCACCTCTGAGGGCTGATTAAAATGGGACGTTCCCTTCTCCTCCCACTTCTCCTTGGAGCAAACATACTGGAAACCGTTCTGTGAACTCTTTCCTCTTCTCCAAGCTGTGGCTACTTCGTTCTCAAGCACGGGCGGAGTGTGGAGGACGGGAGGGAGAGGCTGGGACTTCAAGGGTGCGGGTTCCTAGAATGAGATGACTTGAGTGGGCTGCATGCAAATGATGTTCCTCTTCCCTAACACCCGAGCCAGCCCGCTCCGTCTGTGACCTGGCGGAGCTGATCACTGTCCTGGGAGGACACATTCAGAACGGCTCTTCAGAAGAACGGCCTGGGCTGAGAATTGATCTGCTGGGGAATGATTTGAAAAGTGGAATGTAAAGCTCCAGCAGGTGCTAGAAAATCACCCAGTGGGGTTAGTTGTCCAGGATGAAGACTGTTTTCTTCTGTGCCGTCGCGTCTTCTGCTGGCTGCCTTTGCACCGCTTGCCCTCCCGCCCCCGTTCTGTGCCGCTGGCTGGCCCCGTGGCCAGCAGCGCTGCTGACCGGCAGCACTGTCCCAGGCACGGAAACAGTCAGGGGTTAACCGCGGGTACGGGAATGAGGAGCACGTGCACAGGAACGTTCTTTTATAGGGGAGGAATAAGCGAAGAAAGAGCACAGAATTGGATTCATGAGGACGTCGTGCTGTTCTCACGTCGTAATTTTTGTGACGCTCTCGTCATTTGCGTGTTTGCGCAGGGGTCATTTTTCTGACGGATTTGGGGCTGGATCTTCAGCCCTCCCTTGAATTATCCGTCCTTCTGTGAGAGAGAGCAGCTGTGTGGCCACGGGCAGGGTGGGTGGTCCAGCCAGCTGAGGGGTCTGTGCCTGGGACTCAGCAGTCAGCGTGGCTTGTTTGATAGCAGGGGGTGACTGGCCGAAAGTGTGTTGAGGGGGATGCAGATGTCTCAGTTCAATCCCTCGCTTAGACCTATCTCTGGCCCCCACATTGGAGAGGGAGGATGAGGGCTGGGGTGTTTGGGGCTGTGGATTGGGAGAAGGGTAAAAAATTAAGGAATACAGTCTACTTAAGTTGGGAGGAGAGAAGAAGGTGGAAGGGTGCTAGGGCAGAGTATGGCTGTGCTGCGGGAAGGCATTTCACACCTCCTTTGTGGAATACACAAGCTTCCTTGACTGTTGGTGCCATAGGTGTCGCTGTTTTGTGGGTAGGGACAGTATCCAATGGGTCTAGAAGAATAGTTGGCATGAGGCTCCACCCACTCACCCATCCATCCACCCATCCATTTGTTCATCCATCCATCCATCTATTCATCCATCTGTTGATCTGCCCATCCATCCATCCACCCATCCATCCATCCACCCATCCAGCCACCCATCCAGCCACCCATCTATTCGTTCATCCATCCATCCATTAATCCATCCATCCACCCA